>NW_027551663.1:0-50479 GCF_051989575.1 Stigmatopora nigra | reverse complement strand
ATTATTATTATTATTATTACCTCTTCGACTGTATTTCCTAGGCTTGTCTTAATTTTACTGCAGAAACCACACAAACACCATACAACATTTACAACATATTCGTGCCTACCCTTGAGACACAGGACACTTTCCAGCCCCAACATTGTACCTCCAGTACAATATATTCGTGCCTACCCCTGAGACACAGCTGTTTTTGACCAGCCATAAGTACCAGGTGACCAGCGGGTCGACTGATCCATTACAAAGGTGTGTGCCCAATTACCCCCTGTGTCCTGGTACGGCCTAGCATCAATATACCATTGGTATCTGTTTCCCCAATCCGAACCTCTTCCATTATTTGTTGAGTATAACGCTGCGTATGGAATAAACATGCGAATTTCGAACGTACCGTTGTAACAAAACCATAGCCTATTGTTATATAATATCCTTTGATTTACTGTGTCCGTCCAGTATCTTGTCCGACCCGGGGCACACGGATCATAGCTTACCAGCGAAAAATTCCCAAACACTACTTTGGATGGGCGTCTTCTAAGACCTCCATACCGTACTGAGGTTGCAGGTCTTTTAAATCGCTTATGTACCAATGGTGTCCCTTTCGTTGGAGATGTCAATGTCATTGGAGCCGCATCCGTCTGATTGTAGATTGCCCAACAGGTGTATGACATACACATATGAAGTGCTCCTTCAAAAAATAACAAGAGAAAGATTAAAACAATAATCACTAAGCAAACACATCCTATACAACACTTCCCTCTCTTGGACTGGGTTAAGCCCAGTCCAGAGCAGGAACTAGGTTTCATGCTTAGATATATGCGTGTCCGGATCCCGGGAGAATCAAAAGTCCCCTTTGGAGGATCCTGTGGTGGAGTGTGTAGTTATGGGTTAGGTGGATCCACAGGTCTAGTCTGGGAATAATGAAACCACTTCTTTCCCTTATGTTCAAGTTGAACCGCCTTTGATGTACGTGCAGTCACTTTGAAGGGACCTGTCCACTTGGGCTCAGACCACTTCCGGGATAGAACTTTGAGAAGAACGTGGGTTGAAATTGTGGGTTCCTCCTGTGGGTGATCCCGTGCAGCCGCAGTAGTCCCCTCCACCTGTGCAGAAATACTAGATACCAGAGAATGCAATTGAGACCAATATGCTGCGTGTGAGAGATCGGGTAACGGTACTTCTTCGTACGGGGTGAGTGAGGAACTGGGACCGGGCATCAACCGGCCCGTAAGCAATTCGAATGGGGCAAAATTTGTGGTTTTGTTGATGGTTTGACGGATAGAGAGTAAAGCCAATGGGAGGGCTTGAAGCCAAGACATTTTGGTGTTGTACATTATTTTCGCCAATTTCTCTTTCAATGTTCGGTTCATTCGTTCAACTTTACCTTGGCTTTGTGGGTGGTAAACACAACCGAAACGATGTTTAAGGCCCAGCATGCTTTCAACCTTCTGTAGGGCCTTATTGTTAAAGTGAGTACCATTATCCGATCTAATGAGTGCAGGAAAACCATGTGAAGGAATATAATGAGTCACTAAAGCCTTAATGACTGCTGTTGAGTCCTCTCTAGCACACGGGTACGCCTCTGGCCAATGAGAGAATGAGTCTACAATGACCAGAAGATATCTTTTCCCGTTTGCTCGTTGAATCATGTCCGTAAAGTCAATGGTGATCTAAGCCCCTGGCCAGAGGGCTGGATGAAAATCACCAGGTCTGGGTTTAAGGATCGGTTTGGCGTTAAAAAACATACATGTCTTACAGTCGTTAACGTGCCGCCACACAAGGGAAGACAAGTGTGGGTGCCACCAGTTAGTCAATTTAGTCATCATCGCCTGGGGGCCCACATGAGCAGGTGAGTGGGCCTCCGTCAAGACAGACACAGATAATGGCCCCATGGGAATTACTGGACATCCCGTGGGACCCACCCATACACCATCCACACGTTTCACAGCACCCGCATGCGCCCACACAGTCCGTTCCTCCGGAGAAGCAGACTGCTGGGCTTCCAGAATCACATCCACAGACAAACTCTCATGCACCGGCTCTGAGTGGTGGTGGTCCGATGTCAATACAACCATATTAGAAGGATTATCTACCCCGTACCCCGCTAATGATTTTGCTAATTGATCAGCCGCATGATTACCCCTAGATGCAAACGATGTAGATTTGGAGTGACCAGGAACTTTAACAATCGCCAATTGAGACGGAAGTAACATGGCTTCGCGCAAACGCAAAATGATATCTTTGTGTGCAATGATTCGACCTTTGGCCGTGGTGTAAGCATTGCGTTCCCATTCAGGGAGGTCAATGACAGCGGCCGAAACGGCATAAGCCGAGTCACTATAAATAGTAACTGCATGACCTGTTGCGGTCTCCAAGGCCAAACAGAGTGCCAACAGTTCAGCCGCTTGGGCAGACTGGTTAGTGGTCTGTATAGAAGATGCACAAGGCACAAAGTCATCCCCCTTGCTCTCCACTACGGCAGCCGCCGCACGGAGACGTCCTGAATGGTCAGAAGCACCAACCAGAACCGACTGGGCCCGGTTCTAATATGACCACTATTTTAATCGCAAAATGCCTGTTTTGGACAATGTTTATGGTGGGAAACATTATTTTTATAGACAATAGTGAAACTACATCTACCTACTCAATCAACACAAATTCTGGGTAAATACACCAACCAGAACCGATTGGGCCTTGTTCTAATACAACCACTATTTTTATCGCAAAATGTTTTGGACACTATTGACGGTGAGAAATATTCCCAAAACATCCCTGCATCTTTAATTTTACACATAATAGTGAAAATGCATCCATCCACACAATTGACACTAAATCTGGGTAAAAGCGGCAACCAGAACCGACTGGGCCCGGTTCTAATACGACCACTATTTTAATCGCAAAATGCCTGTTTTGGACAATGTTTATGGTGGGAAACACTATTTTTTATAGAAAATAGTGAAACTACATCCACCTACTCAACCAACACAAATTCTGGGTAAATACACCAACCAGAACCGATTGGGCCTTGTTCTAATACAACCACTATTTTTATCGCAAAATGTTTTGGACACTATTGACGGTGGGAAATATTCCCAAAACATCCCTACATCTTTTATTTTACACATAATAGTGAAAATGCATCCATCCACACAATTGACACTAAATCTGGGTAAAAGCGGCAACCAGAACCGACTGGTCCCGGTTCTAATTCAACAACCATGCAAAATTAAGATCCATTGGAGGTTTTTTATTTTTGTATAAAAAAAGCCCCAAAACATCCCTGCATGATTATTTTTAAACAGAATAGTAAAATATACATCCCAATCATCTTTGGACACAAGTTTCAGATATAAACAGCAACCAGACCCGACTGGACCCAGTTATAATGCAACTACTATTTTTTATCGCAAAATGCATGTTTTGGAGAACATTTATGCTGGGAAATAGCCCTAAAACCATCCTGGATCTTTATTTTAGACAGAATTGTGAAAATACATCCACCTACACAATCAATACTAACTCTGGGTATAAGACCCAACCAGAACCGACTGGGCTTGGTTCTAATACAACCGCCATGCAAAATAGTGCCCAAATGGAGGTCATTTATTCGGGCATAAAATAACTTCTGAACATCCCTAGATGATGATTTTTATACAGAATAGTGAAAAATACAACCCCATTCCGATCGGACACAAGTTACGGGTGTATACACAAACCAGAACCGACTGGGCCTGGTTCTAATACAACCACTATGCAAAATAAAGTGCCCAAAGGGAGGTCATTGATTCGGGCATAAAAGAACTTCTGAAAATCCCTAGATGAATATTTTTATAGAGAATTGTCAAAAATACATCCCCATTATCATTTGACACAAGTTCCGGCTACATACACCAACCAGAACCGACTGGGCCTGGTTCTAATAGGACCACTATTTTAATCGCAAAGTGCCTGTTTTGGACACTATTGATGGTGGGAAATATTCTCTGAACATCCCTGCATCTTTAATTTCACACAGAATAGTCAAAATGCATCCTTCAACACAATTGACAATAGTTCTTGGTAAAATCACCAACCAGAACCGACTGGGCCCGGTTCTAATTCAACCACCATGCAAAATAACGATCCATAATGGAGGTTTTTGATTCTTGTGTAAAAAAAAAGCCCCAAAACATCCCTGCATGATTATGTTTAAACAGAATAGTAAAATATACATCCCCTTCATCTTTGGACACAAGTTTCGGATTTAAACAGCAACCAGAACCGAGACGACCCAGTTATAATGCAACTACTATTTTTTTCGCAAAATGCATGTTTTGGAGACTATTTATGGTGGCAAATACCCCTAGAACCATCCTGGATCTTTATTTTTAGACAGAATAGTGAAAATACATCCACCTACACAATCAACACTAACTCTGGGTAAAAGCACCAACCAGAACCGACTCGGCTTGGTTCTACTACAACCACCATGCAAAATAAAGTGCCCAAATGGAGGTCATTTATTCGGGCATAGAAGAACTTCTGAACATCCCTAGATGATATTTTTTTATACAGACTAGTAAAAAATACAACCCCATTCCTATTGGACACACGTTACGGGTGTATACACAAAACAGAACCGACTGGGCCTGGTTCTAATACAACCACTATTTTTGTCGCAAAATGCATGTTTTTGAACCTATTAATGGTGGGAAATAGTCTCAGAACATCCCTGGATCTTTATTCTTACAGAGAATAGTGAAAATACATCCACCAACACAATCGACACTAATTGTGGGTAAAGCACCAACCAGAACCGACTGGGCCTGGTTCTAAACAACCACTTGTAAATAAAGTGCCCAAATTGAGGTCATTGATTCGGGCATAACAGAACTTCTGAACATCCCTAGAATATTATTTTTGTAAAGAATAATCAAAAATACATCCCCATCATCATTGGATACAATTTCTGGGTAAAAACACGAACCTGAACCGACTGGTCCTGGTTCTAATACAACCACTAATTTAACCGCAAAATGCCTGTTTTGGACACTGTTTGTGGTGGGAAATAGCTCCAGAACCATCCTGGATCAGTATTGTTATACAAAATAGTGAAAATACATCCATTCACACATTAAACACAAATTCTGGGTAAAAGCACCAACCAAAACCGACTGGGCCTGTTTCTAAACCACCACTTGTGAATAAAGTGACCAAATGAAAGTAATTCATTCGGGCATAACAGAACTTCTGAACATCGCTAGATGATTATTTCTATACAAAATAGTCAAGTATACATCCCCATCATGATTGGACACAAGTTTCGTATACAAACACCCACCAGAACCGACTGGACCCTGTTATAATGCAACCACTATTTTGTATCGCCTGTTTTGGACACTGTTTATGGTGGGAGATAGCTCCAGAATCACCTAGAATGATGTCAAATGAAAAACTTACTTGAATTGGACAATTATACACTATATACACAGTAACTATGTGTCTCTGACAGTTTGTTTCGCAGCAGGGGAACATTTCAGTTTTTATTGCCTTAACGTGCGTTTCATGTGCTGAAAATCACGTTTTGGCCAAGTATCAGAATTTTCACTATAACTTAATTTCTATCAATTAGAATGATGCTAAATGAAAAACTTACTTGAATTGGACGATTTTTCACTACATACACAGTAACTGTGTCTCTGACAGTTTGTTTGGCAGCAGGGGAACTTTTCAGTTTTTAATGCCTTCATGTACTTTTCATGCCCTGAAAATCACGTTTTGGCCAAGTATGATTGTTTTCATTATAACTTAATTTCTAGCTTGAGAATGATGCCAAATGGATAACTTACTTGAATTGGACGATTTTTCACTTTATACACAGTAACTATGTGTCTCTGACAGTTTGTTTGGTAGCAGGGGAACATGTGAGATTAGACAAAGTATCTTTGCAAATGCTTGTTCATATTGTATAAGTTTTTGTGAGTATAACAGCATCATAGTCATCCTTATGGCTGACATGTCAGCATAAACACCCAACTGTCTGACTGAATAAACAATCTTAGTCTTGTGATTGGGGTGACATGTCAGCACAAATACTCAACTGTCCGACACTGATCAATTACTTTTTGCCCTGCAAATGACTGAAATGTATCTGTCCAAAGTCCTTGCGACAACTGTCAGTTTTTCCTGTATTTGAGACACACACACTGGTCATTCGACTAGAGTTGCAGGAACATCGCGTTGAACAGGACCCTACTGTAGGAACTCTCACTGTCCACTTTGCAGTCTGGTAATAAACCAATTGGTCCGGGACCAATGAAAGTAGAACAATAATTAGCAAGGGCTTTATAGTCTTGGTCTGTTAATAGAGTCAGGGACTTAACTAAGACAAAGTCAGGGACTTTTGGTCTTTGTGTGTTCAGAGATATTGGGTTAATCACAAAGTAGAGATCACTTTCGGGTAATTTAGAAAATAATTGTTGTTTAAACTATTAAGTAGGTGATTAATATGGGTCAGAAAGCAACAAAAGGAATGGGTTTATTGTCAGAATGCAAAATGAAAATCGGAGAGTTACCGGGACGAGATATCATGGTCCAGCTTGGGCTAAGCCTAGTGGCCACCCAAAATGGCCTCCGACCCAGCGAATTACAGACCAAAAATATCTTCCACACCACCACATCTAACAGCTTCTACTCTCTCGACATTGTCGGTAATGATTCTGCCAAGGTAGCTGAAAGTCTAAGAGAACAGTCTGAAGATATCTGCCCAGCAGCACCAGGACAGGAACAACAAACATGGCCATTACATGTCACCCTGAAGTTCATGGGAGACCGGACGACAAGTAGTTAAACCAATTCTCACAGTTGCCCAATGTTAGACTATAAATATTTTACCTGACTCCAATTCCTTAAGTCTGTAGTCTCCAGTCTAACAATGGAGCGTGTTCAGCATTGGAGGAGACAAACCAGGGTTGAGCGAGTTTATCCACAGATGATTTATTCCATTCAAATTGATTCATACAGAGCTCCGGGTCTCCCTCCCATAGAATAAGCCCGCTGAGTGTTGATGTCCCAAAGCGGAGGATGGAAAAGACATTGTCCAAACCCGCGTTTGCCCAGTTATAGTCCAACAAAAATGCATATTCATTCGCTGATTAATAATGAGATGTGGGCTGGTCCAGGGCTGCTGTGAGGGGGGGTTTCTCTGGGCTCCACATCTTCCAGCCTTGAATCCACATCATCCAGACCTCTGTCTCCGCTGGTCCTATAAAGTCCCGACCCTCCGCCCTGCTCTTTGTTCCTCTGCCCTTTGAAGTCCTCCATCTGGTCTCTTATCAGTGTGGATCCCACCTTGAAATAAGAATCTCAGGAAGAGCCTTTTGTTAACATTATAGTTGAGGAGTCTCAGACCCATCCTTCTGTTCATATTGTATTTGAGTTGGGAACCAGTGGCGACTCTAAAACAAGACCGCCACAACAAAAGGAATGAGTAAAATGTGATATCAAAATGAAACAACTATACTAAAAAGAATGAGTAAAATGTGATATCAAAATGAAACAGCTATACTAAAAAGAATGAGTAAAATATGATATCAAAATGAAACAGCTATACTAAAAAGAATGAGTAAAATATGTCATATTCTTCATTCCCTCTCTTGGTCTCCTAAAGAGACCACATCAACAACACCACACAGGTTAGTGTCAAATGAAATGTAAAACTATATTAGTATAAAAACAAAGAAGCACTACATTAGTATATCCAAGAACACGTGCCCAGCGGGGGTCCAGAGGGGTCAGTTTGGCGCAACTGGACATACTGACCTCTAGGGCCTGGTCCCACTGCTTTATCGATCAGTCGAGTGACTAGAGTACGAGCTAAGGGGAAGATACAACAGCTACAGAGAATAAGCAGAGTAATGAGCACTCCAGCAGATATGAGGATGTTGCCTATCAAACCTTTCCAGGCACCAAAATAATCCATCCATTGGTCCCAGATTGAGGTGTCCACACCTGACTGATCGGCCATCTTATTAGTCAGGGTTCGGAGGCCTTCTAAAGCTTTGGTGAGACGTCCATTTGGAGCAGTGTTATTAGGAATGAAAGTACAACAGGCATCACCAAAGATAGCACACACACCACCCTTCTCAGCCAATAACATGTCTAATGCTATACGATTTTGGAAGGCCATGAGGGATGTTGCCGCTAGCTGGTCACGTACCGCCTCTAACGACTCAACCGTGTAATTGCCAAGTCGCTGGACATTGTAATGAATATAATTGATGCGATCAACATTTTTGTTGGGAGTTACCCAAATTAGAATACTTTCGAATCCCGCTGAAACCTGATTAGCAAGTTTATACTCATTAGGAACGCCACGGGGGACGCCTATGGCGTCAATATAGGTGGGATCGGAGTTACCCATCCAGGTGTGTGGTGCTCTCTTTTGGCGATGCAAGACCTCCTTCAGGTTTGGAGGTAACCTTATTTCAGCTGTGAGATTCACTGAGGAAACAGAAACAGGAAGTAACAGAGACACCACAGAACACACACCCGCAGCATTTGTGGGCAATCTATCATACAACTTATCACTTCCACACCATAACCAGATGTCAGCTCGGGATAAGGGGTATGGTACCGGAAAGAACATGTTTGATACACACCAGTCAGACGGAATGCTTCCCAATGATGTTCCAGTCCCTTGTAATTTGAGGCAGGTAAAATTTTGGCGTGCTACTGATTTGTCAAAAATTGGTTTTTCTTTGTTCTCTCGGGTAAGTGGGAATATCGAATCGTATTTAGAGCACTGAAAGGTTGGATTGGTGTTTTTTAGGAGTTCCACAATACATTCTTTATCAATTGGGGCCGAAATGATACGGAGTACGGGTCGGGCACCCATACATACGAGACAATCATTTCGGGTTTCGCTGGCAGCTTGTTCCGCCATTAACAGCCAATTGTTAGATAATGCTGAAACACCTGTAGTCATTCTAAACCACTCGTCCACTGATGGTTTGCCATGAATTATCTGGACTTTACTCGATCTAGGGGATACAAATGACGGAATCACCTTGCCGGTTGTCGCCTGTGTAATATTGGGGTTTTTACATATCCCCACTGACCAGCATGGATCGTTGTCCGAACACCATACACACAGGTTCAGGAAGCTACACTTTGTGGACGATGAAGTCCAGTCCCCCTCCCTCCACAGAGGTAAAGTGCCTTCCGACTCATTTATCCTGAGATACAAACCAGAATTATCAACAGAAAAATTTGAAACCCTCTTTTGGCATTCTTTAGCTGTTTTTGACCAGCCATAAGTACCAGGTGACCAGCGGGTCGACTGATCCATTACAAAGGTGTGTGCCCAATTACCCCCTGTGTCCTGGTACGGCCTAGCATCAATATACCATTGGTATCTGTTTCCCCAATCCGAACCTCTTCCATTATTTGTTGAGTATAACGCTGCGTATGGAATAAACATGCGAATTTCGAACGTACCGTTGTAACAAAACCATAGCCTATTGTCATATAATATCCTTTGATTTACTGTGTCCGTCCAGTATCTTGTCCGACCCGGGGCACACGGATCATAGCTTACCAGCGAAAAATTCCCAAACACTACTTTGGATGGGCGTCTTCTAAGACCTCCATACCGTACTGAGGTTGCAGGTCTTTTAAATCGCTTGTGTACCAATGGTGTCCCTTTCGTTGGAGATGTCAATGTCATTGGAGCCGCATCCGTCTGATTGTAGATTGCCCAACAGGTGTATGACATACACATATGAAGTGCTCCTTCAAAAAATAACAAGAGAAAGATTAAAACAATAATCACTAAGCAAACACATCCTATACAACACTTCCCTCTCTTGGACTGGGTTAAGCCCAGTCCAGAGCAGGAACTAGGTTTCATGCTTAGATATATGCGTGTCCGGATCCCGGGAGAATCAAAAGTCCCCTTTGGAGGATCCTGTGGTGGAGTGTGTAGTTATGGGTTAGGTGGATCCACAGGTCTAGTCTGGGAATAATGAAACCACTTCTTTCCCTTATGTTCAAGTTGAACCGCCTTTGATGTACGTGCAGTCACTTTGAAGGGACCTGTCCACTTGGGCTCAGACCACTTCCGGGATAGAACTTTGAGAAGAACGTGGGTTGAAATTGTGGGTTCCTCCTGTGGGTGATCCCGTGCAGCCGCAGTAGTCCCCTCCACCTGTGCAGAAATACTAGATACCAGAGAATGCAATTGAGACCAATATGCTGCGTGTGAGAGATCGGGTAACGGTACTTCTTCGTACGGGGTGAGTGAGGAACTGGGACCGGGCATCAACCGGCCCGTAAGCAATTCGAATGGGGCAAAATTTGTGGTTTTGTTGATGGTTTGACGGATAGAGAGTAAAGCCAATGGGAGGGCTTGAAGCCAAGACATTTTGGTGTTGTACATTATTTTCGCCAATTTCTCTTTCAATGTACGGTTTATTCGTTCAACTTTACCTTGGCTTTGTGGGTGGTAAACACAACCGAAACGATGTTTAAGGCCCAGCATGCTTTCAACCTTCTGTAGGGCCTTATTGTTAAAGTGAGTACCATTATCCGATCTAATGAGTGCAGGAAAACCATGTGAAGGAATATAATGAGTCACTAAAGCCTTAATGACTGCTGTTGAGTCCTCTTTAGCACACGGGTACGCCTCTGGCCAATGAGAGAATGAGTCTACAATGACCAGAAGATATCTTTTCCCGTTTGCTCATTGAGTCATGTCCGTAAAGTCAATGGTGATCTCAGCCCCTGGCCAGAGGGCTGGATGAAAATCACCAGGTCTGGGTTTAAGGGTCGGTTTGGCGTTAAAAAACATACATGTCTTACAGTCGTTAACGTGCCGCCACACAAGGGAAGACAAGTGTGGGTGCCACCAGTTAGTCAATTTAGTCATCATTGCCTGGGGGCCCACATGAGCAGGTGAGTGGGCCTCCGTCAAGACAGACACAGATAATGGTCCCATGGGAATTACCGGACATCCCGTGGGACCCACCCATACACCATCCACACGTTTCACAGCACCCGCATGCGCCCACACAGTCCGTTCCTCCGGAGAAGCAGACTGCTGGGCTTCCAGAATCACATCCACAGACAAACTCTCATGCACCGGCTCTGAGTGGTGGTGGTCCGATGTCAATACAACCATATTAGAAGGATTATCTACCCCGTACCCCGCTATTTATTTTGCTAATTGATCAGCCGCATGATTACCCCTAGATGCAAACGATGTAAATTTGGAGTGACCAGGAACTTTAACAATCGCCAATTGAGACGGAAGTAACATGGCTTCGCGCAAACGCAAAATGATATCTTTGTGTGCAATGATTCGACCTTTGGCCGTGGTGTAAGCATTGCGTTCCCATTCAGGGAGGTCAATGACAGCGGCCGAAACGGCATAAGCCGAGTCACTATAAATAGTAACTGGATGACCTGTTGCGGTCTCCAAGGCCAAACAGAGTGCCAACAGTTCAGCCGCTTGGGCAGACTGGTTAGTGGTCTGTATAGAAGATGCACAAGGCACGAAGTCATCCCCCTTGCTCTCCAATACGGCAGCCGCCGCACGGAGACGTCCTGAATGGTCTCTCCAACAACAACCATCTGTAAACATGATGCAACCAAATGTAAGCGGTTTAGTATTGAGATCAGGCCGAACGTACCTTTGGTGATTAACCCTCATAGCACATTCATGTGGTCCTAGCTGAATGTTATCCGCCATATTGATACCTGTGTGAACGTAATTGATGTTTGGAGCTGTGAGAATACGTAAAAGTCTAGACTGTCGAAGCGATGATAAGGTAAATGCTGATGAAGCCACATACGCCGATACCCCATGATCAGTCAGAACATATATGGGATGTCCCATCACTGTATGAGCTGTTTTAAGAAGCACTTTAGCGAGCCCTGCTGCATAACGAGTACACTCTGGTTGACGAAGCTCAACACCATCTAGTGTTACGCTACAATACATCAATACCCGCCTAGTCGTCGAAACCTTCTGAAATAAAACAGCATTTACTGTAGTCGCCGAGTTAGACACATCAAGATGAAAAGGTTTGTCAAAATCAGGGTTGGCCAGGGCAGCCGCAGAGGCCAGTTCTTGAACCAGAGACACAAAGGTTTCATCTGCTTCTTACGTCCAATCAAGTTGTGCTCTAAGATTCTTAACACCTTTGTCTTTTACCAGAACGCGAAGTGTATGTGTCTTGTCCACATAACATGGTATATAGGTCCTACTGTAGCCACAGAGACCCAGAAATTACAACATGTCTTTGACGGTTTGGGGCCTGGAATGAGACAAAATGGTTTTTCGATGTTCAGGTGACATGGACAGTCCTTTGGCTGACACAACACGGCCTAGAAAAGTTACTTCTCTTCGACAACACCGAAGCTTCTTCTTTGACACTTTGAAACCAATATTATGAAGTTTTAGCAGGACCATCCTAGTGACCGCCAGACAGATTTCAGAAGTGGTTGTCGCAATGCAAAGGTCATCCACATACTGTAAAAGAACAGAGTTTTCAGGTAACGTTAGGTCTTGTAACAGGTCCTTCAGACACTGATTAAAAATACCAGGTGAGTTTTTAAACCCTTGTGGCAGGCGCTGATACTGCATGTGGACACCACGATAGGTGAACGCAAAGTACTGTCTGGCTGAAGGATGCAAAGGTACACAGAAAAAGGCGTTAGCTAGATCAATACAAGTAAACCATTGATACACTGGACTGAGCGAAGTCAACATTCTATGGGGGTCGGGTACTGGTAGGATCGGAGTCAGCGTCGCGTCGTTCACAGGTCTAAGGTCATGTGCCATACGGTAACTCTGTCCATCTGCCTTAAGTACTGGTCTCAATGCCGTGTTCCATCGTGAGTTAGAAAGTTCTATCACACCTGCGTCCCACAGTCCACCTAGAGTGTCTTCCATACCTTTGTCCGCATCTGGAGTCCATCTATATTGTGGCCTGTGGATGATGGCACTCTCATCTATTTTTAACATTACAGGTGGAATTTTAACACAATGTCCTACATCAAATGGTCCTGATGACCACAATGTGTCCGGAATAGTTTTCTGTCAGGTTCATTAATAATTACCTTCGTCCGTAATTATCAATAACTGCAGGAAGACATCTTATTCAATTATTGACATTTAATTAAATAGAAATGGATACAACAGGTAAAAGCCTCCGGAGGGGAGCATTACAGCAAGTGTCCCTTACAACTTCCGAACGTCTTCCCGAATAGACGTTTTCGTCCCATTCTTATGGTCACAAGTTACAGAGTTGTTGATCATTCCATCACGTATGAGTAAAAACAACATCTGGGACTACAATAACAATCAAAGTATTTTACTAATAACAAAAACAGGGACTAGACCTAACAACATTTAGATTAGAGTAATTATACAACCTCCTTGACCTAAGAATCATATAATATAATCATAATCATATAATCGTTACATACAGAAAAACCCGAAGTGTACGGTTACATAACGATAACAATATTCTTGTTATTGTCCGAATAGCCCTGTCCTCGTCACCAAGGGCCCACCAAATCTCAAGGACCCAGATTGGGTGGATTGTTTGTATAACCATCCTGGAACAGGCTGTCTAGGTTAAAGATGACTTGGTGTGACCTCAACACTTTTGAAAAACAGAAAGAGAATGATTTAACAAAGTAATGAATTAATACAGAGAAAAGAAAGAGAATGATTTAATAAAGAAATGAATTAATATAACTATTATAATAGTAAAACAGAATAAACCCAACATTCCCCCGTTTTTATAATATGTATGTTATTAGTCATTTCTTAGTAATCACTAAATGGTAATGTCGGGTGACTGTGATTTTTCCCGCCTACTCCTTACTCCCATGGCTGGTCTGAAAGAGAAAAAACATAATTATATTCGTCCAATTGGTCCTCGGATTTACCGTACTCCTGGACCTCACTGCTTTCCCCAAACCGTCCCATAAGATACAACTCATGTACTTTAGAATTTGTAGGGGCCATTGCAGTAGTTATAAGTCGGCTTAGCCAGGAGCGCAAACAGGGGATACTACATCACCCACACAATGTTAGGATAGCGGTAATTGTGCCTATAGTCCAAATCTTTAGATTTTCCAAAGGTCTTATCCCACCAATCTGACAATGCGGACGTATCTACTCCAGAGTGCTCTTGCATATTGCGGTTCAGTGTTTGCAGGCCAGTAATGGCCCTGGTGAGAGATCCACTGGGTGACGCGTTGTTCGGTATGAAGGTGCAACATTGTTTTCCAAACATTGCACACACGCCCCCTGTTTCAAGGATCATATCCACCGCTATGCGATTCTGGAACGCCATCAGACTGGTAGCTGCCAGTTGTTCCTTCATGGCCACAAATCCCTGTTCAGTATAATTTCCAAGTTTTGAACATTGTAATGTAAGTAATTTATTCTATCCACATTTTTGTTTGGGGTGATTAGAAGGAAGATAGACTCCCAACCTGCTGCGATCTGATTAGCCAGCTTATACTCATCTGGTACCCCCCGGGGGATGCCAATCGCATCAATGTATGTTGGATCTCCTTCCCTCCATGCCTCTCGACGATGTCGGGAGGGTCGACCCTTCACCTCCGAATTATGAGCCGCCAATTGTATCTCCTCCACTGTGGATGGAAAAACAGACACCGGTAAGAGCAGTGAGACCAAAGTACCTAGTCCTGCCGCGTTTCGGCAGGAGTCGTATAATTTATCTACCACCCCGCCACCATAGGCCAGAACGTGGTATCAGGGGTGTAGTTTGTTTTAGAACGCCGGTACACCACGTCTCATTTATCGCCCCCAGCTTCAGACCATGCCCTGTAAGGTTTAAGCAGGTAAAATGATTAAACAGTGGAAAAATTGACTTCCTATTTACCGCGTAACAGGATAAACACTGCTTCAATATTTTTTCTTGCCAAGTAGGACACGTTTTTTCATTTGTAAAAACACTTTTCCCCAAATGAATGGTGATTGAGGGAGTTGTTAGATCCCATCGTATTTTCCCTTGTCTGGTAGGTTATCCTAATCCTTTGTAAGATGGTTTAGTCTCAATTGAAACCATATGGAGACGTCAAACCCAATATAAAAGAGTTCCCTATAGTTTTATGGTATTGCTTGCTGAGCAATAATCTTTTCAATTAATATTGGTGTTTCCCGTATCTTATTAAGTCAGAAAGTTTATCTTACCCGTCCCCTCAATGTTTCAATTGAGACCACCCTTTTACCAAAGTAGCTCCACATAGTGCTTGCCTTCTTTACACTCCATTAACAGCGCCCAATTATCCCCCGTTTGGGAAATCCCTGTTTCAGAAATAATTTTCACAGGTTAATATGTCAGTCCAAGCTTTCCAATCTTGACCAATTTCTGCAACAAGGCTTTTCCCAATCTTCAATTTTTTTCTGTTAATGTACCACACATATTTCCCACCATAGATTGCCCCTTTGTATGGCAACCGGGACGTTGCCGAGTCCAAATATATATTTTCATTTTGGAAATTTGATTTAGTAGGTAATGTTAATTAAATGTAAATGTGTATGTTTCTCGGTTTACCCTCCCGTAAGAAGGTGTATCCTCAATTGAAACGCCTCCGCCTTTTTCTCCAACTGGAGAAAACAACCCTACTGTGGAAAGGAATAGAATCACAATCATCATTAATCTCATTGCCCCAAAAGCAATAATTGTTTTCAACATGACTTTTTGTCTTTGTTTAGGGAGTTTTCCTCTTGAAACGTTTCAATTTAGACAACCTTCTTACTGTGGGAAAGGTGCATCCGTCCCCTTTCAGTAACAAGGACCCTCCCACTTTGCGTTGCTCCGATGTTTCTTCTTTTATGCTGCTTATCAGCATCCAGTCTTCAAGAATCACCGTCGCTTCGTCCGTTTCCTGTTGAGAAGCAAAATCTCCCTCTGATAGTCTAAATTTGGTGTGTGTGTGTGTTTTTTTTTTCTGATAGATTTGCCTCATCATCCAATTGTCATTGTGTAGTGAATAATAACAATTTGTAAGGTCTACCAAACAGGACTTCATATAAGGTCCGCCAATTGTGGATGGTAGACAACTATTATATTAACAAAATGGGAGCCATTATCACTATAAATAGTTTCTGGAATTCCATATCGTGGAATGATATCCATATGATCTAATAAAAATAAAATAAAATCTATATGTATTTTTTGAAATGGATATGTGGGTATGCATATAGATTTAAACCCAAAGCCTTGTAGTGCCGTTGTAGCAAGGCCACCTCCCCCTTGTCGAGACATAGGTCTTCCCTTGACTCAAGCCCAAATTATTTTCTTTATTCATCTTTTATTGATAGATTATGTCTCGGTGGTCTGCCAATCAAAAAACACAAAAAGACAAACTATCATTCACGCTCACACTCATAAACAGAAGAATTTAGTGTGTTCAACCAGTCTAGCATCCATAATTTCATTTTGTGGGAGTAAACTGGAGTACCCGGAGAAAATCCACAAATTCTCGAGGACGCCATGAATACCCCACATTCCGGAAGGTCTGGATCCACCCCGCATTCATTAGTAGATCCTTTAATATACACACCCCCACTCTAGCATTTTAACCGTTTGTAAAAAATTACCTTCAAGTTTCACACAAAGTTATATCCTTTTTAATGCTATCAGTTTACCTGTTTGTTCCCCGAATTGAGGTGGGAATAGTTTCACATCTAAAGTTTTTATTTTTTACAGCCGCCATGACCTAATGGCCCCCTATCATGTTTTTGGAAAATCTCAATTCCCTCTAATAGCATGCCAATCACCTTTTAATGCGGCCATCCAATTTTGTTTCTACTTGTTTCAGGTGATAAGATAATCTCCCCCATTTGTAAAACAAATTCATCCACGCCTAATTTATACAACATGACGCCTATGGCCTTTATTACGTCGCCTTGACTCCAAATTCTATGAACCAAGATAACACGCCGAATTTGTAAGCGAATTTCCCCCATCCCATTTTGTTCATAGACAACCCATCTACCTAAATCGTCACTTGTTTCAAAACATGAAAGGCCCCACTAGAATTCGTGCATCCAGCGCCAAATAGAGCCTATTTACACATTTGTCTCAAACTTGTTTTAGATATGGGGTCCCCAATTTCCCAAAATTTCCCAGAATTTATGTACTACCACATCCTGTCAAAAACCCAAAACGACTAACATAACCTGTTTCTAAGCCAGATTCTGGAATTTGGAGAATTTCTCCTTTCCCTCCCTTATCTAAGCTTGTTATTGTCACTCGTTATCACTGTAACATTCAGGCGTATTAACCCCATCGTTGCTAAAGTTCTAACCAATTTGCATGCCCTTAAAGCCGTAAAAGCAACGTTATTTGGTTGTATCAATTGACCAATGCTTATCCAATCCGTAATATCCTTAAAGTCATCAATATGACCTGTGACAAAGCATATTTCCTCCTGCCAGGACAACAGACAATGTTCTTTCAAGTGCACTTTGAAAAACATTCCATGTTACTCCATTCTTAGGGAAAATATGCTCATCCTAAACCAATTATTTTATTTACAATTCACCTAATTATTTGGATGAATGCCATGAATTTTATCATGCCACTATTGCATTGTAAATTTCCCATCTGATGTCGTTAATCAGCCAAATAATTCAATACCTACTATACTTTGTAAATCACCTCATATGATGTTTACTTAAGACACGAGTCATTTCCCATAGCCTGTTACCAAAACAAAAATCTACAACAATTAAGTGAGACAAATCAACCTTTTGTTTGACAATTCCTAATTACAAACTTTAATGTTTTAAAAACCTTATCGTCACCAATATACCATAATATTGTAAATTTTGTCATCCTGGCCTTTTTTTCTTTTAAACAGCCAACCTCCTGGATTAAAGTATTTTGAATAATCAAAAAATTCTGAAATAGTATTAATATTATTTTATCCTCCAAAAGCTAGTTTCCTTTAACTAAGAGCCCTTTGAAATCCACAATTGCTCAAAAATGACTATTTTGGTCTATTTCCCAAATCCAAAGCTTTTTACCAAATCAACCTTTTTCTAAACAGATTTTCTATCCTCTTAATACATTTCATTTTAAAACCCAAAATATCAATGCGAAAGCATTCGCATAACCTTGCATTTCTTGCAGCCCATGTATTGTTCTTATTCTGAAAAGTCCAAACAGAAAACGCAATTAGCCGTTAACTATGACCTCCACTCTTGCTGCGAAAACAGCATTGTTATCTTATGTTTACAAACCAGCTTTTTCCCTGTGCCCAAATACAACGCTTTTTAGAGAAGACAACCATTAAAACGTCAAATTAACCCCTCTTCCGATATTCAACTACATCACAATATTTTTCCAATACCCCATATATCCAGAATATGTATGCTGCAAGCACAACAATATGGCAAAAACCCATTTTCTGCCCTCAAGTTTGCTTCAGCACCCCCAAGGCCAATTATTATTATTATAATGTCTTCACGGAAAGGATCACAAAATTTTAGTCGTTTACACGGTCCGAACGCTCCCGAAAGCCCAACACAGTTAAATCGTCTGCCCCGCGGCCCACATGTTTCACTCCCATCTAATCAGCAGCCGCTGCACCAGAAACGCTTCCCCCGCAGTTCACACATTTTTTGGCAAGTCTAGAGCATAATAAAAACACAGGTGACATTCCCTGCTAAAATTTAAATGATCATTTTGTATATATTCTTTTGTCTTTTTAAACACCATCTTCCCGTTAGCGGACGGGATCAAAAACCAAGCTGCAATAAGCCATCACATTGCTGTAAATTGACAGTACATATAGGTTATATTAACAAAGCACCACCAGCACTTGGAAATAACCATTCTAATTGTTGTTATACAAGCCCAAGCATCACAAAAAAACCCAATTTATTGTAATCACAAAACGTCATACCCGGATTAACCAAATTAAATACCAGTGTCTCCATTAATTTTCTAGCTCAACATTCTCGTATCCAAAATCCACATTCCAAATCATTCTAAGCCGACATTCCTTGTTTTCAGAGACCCTCTAGTCCATTTTTTTTTTTTTTTACAACTTATCTCTGATTTTTGTCGAACTTTACACCATCTCTTCTCCCTCTATTTTTGTTAAACTTCCTCCGCGCCCGTCACCTATCTCGGTAAATATTTTCCCCGTCAGCCGAGGAGGCCCCGCTATTTTTCCTTACCAAACAGTACTTTCCCGCCGCCACGGTCTTAAATATATCCCCGTTATCCGAGGGAGCCCCCACTATTTTCCCAAAATAGTATTTTTTAACTTCTCCCCGGCCTTATTTCGCCATTAGTGTCTGTGGAACAAGCTGTTACACTTTTATCCACTCACATATTATTTATATATGTATATTACCTCCATTAGTGTCTGTGGAACAAGCTGTTACACTTTTATCCACTCACATATTATTTATATATGTATATTACCTCTATGCATTAGTGCATATATTATCCTGCATTTTATGCATTTTAAGCTGGCCAGCAAACCCATATTTATTTATCCATAAATATAGCTGTGTAATATTTTTAAAGCGCTTTGTCTTTCCAATTTTTTCCAATCCTTACAAGTTAGACGTATTTTTTTGGATCGTCATCCAAACCCGCCTTACAACACGTGTTTCCCATATTTTACTTTTATTTTTTGTAGTGAGTTCGTGTGCCTCACACAGTTAACTCTATTATTTATTATTATTATTAATATTATTATTATCTATTCGACTGTATCGACTGTATCTCCTAGGCCTTTCCTAATTTTACTGCAGAAACCACACAAACAACATACAACGTATATTCGTGCCTACCCTTTAGACACAGGACACTCCCCGGCCCCAATATTGTACCTCTAGTACAATATATTCGTGCCTACCCCTGAGACACAGGACACTTTCCAGCAAAATGCCCCACCGTACCTGCCATTGACTAGTATAAACACAGGGTTTTATCGCCGTCACCCAGGACGCGAAACCAGCCCAACAATGGACCTCACATACAATGTCCCTTTAACGCATTTGGAAACACCTTCACAACATGCAGACATTAATGTGGACTTACCCGAGATCCATCAGATGTCTCCCTCCAGCAGGAAAAGTCTTCAACCGCCGAGAATCCAGGCGCCCCCGTCGAAAAACTCCGGCCCACCAAGGGTTTTGAAGACGCCGTGCGCACGGTCACTTACCAGATGTCGAACAGCAGCGCCTGGGTTCTCGCTCCGGTATATTGACCTCCATGGCTCAGAAGGACCAAAATGTCAGGTTCATTAATAATTACCTTCGTCCGTAATTATCAATAACTGCAGGAAGACATCTTATTCAATTATTGACATTTAATTAAATAGAAATGGATACAACAGGTAAAAGCCTCCGGAGGGGAGCATTACAGCAAGTGTCCCTTACAACTTCCGAACGTCTCCCCGAATAGACGTTTTCGTCCCATTCTTATGGTCACAA
Organism: Stigmatopora nigra; assembly: GCF_051989575.1. Lineage (NCBI taxonomy): Eukaryota > Metazoa > Chordata > Actinopteri > Syngnathiformes > Syngnathidae > Stigmatopora > Stigmatopora nigra. The sequence continues at coordinate 30,000 of NW_027551663.1, read as the reverse complement.
GTTACAGAGTTGTTGATCATTCCATCACGTATGAGTAAAAACAACATCTGGGACTACAATAACAATCAAAGTATTTTACTAATAACAAAAACAGGGACTAGACCTAACAACATTTAGATTAGAGTAATTATACAACCTCCTTGACCTAAGAATCATATAATATAATCATAATCATATAATCGTTACATACAGAAAAACCCGAAGTGTACGGTTACATAACGATAACAATATTCTTGTTATTGTCCGAATAGCCCTGTCCTCGTCACCAAGGGCCCACCAAATCTCAAGGACCCAGATTGGGTGGATTGTTTGTATAACCATCCTGGAACAGGCTGTCTAGGTTAAAGATGACTTGGTGTGACCTCAACACTTTTGAAAAACAGAAAGAGAATGATTTAACAAAGTAATGAATTAATACAGAGAAAAGAAAGAGAATGATTTAATAAAGAAATGAATTAATATAACTATTATAATAGTAAAACAGAATAAACCCAACATTTTCAGTAACTCCTCTGTCTGGTGGTGATCAGTCAATTCCCTACCATGTTCTCGAGTCAAGATTTGTTCCTCCAAAATGGAGGAGTTTATCAATGGGGCATGTGGGTCAATCTGATAAGAGTCATGCAATTTGGAATAAGTCAGCCCTGGTAGGTCAGTGGACTGCCAGTCAGTGACTTTAAGAAGTTTCTTGACCATGGGACCGAGTTGACGAGCTTCGTGACCATAAGACAGAGCCAAAGAAATGTGGGGGTCGGCTGTATCCGACATTTTGTACCACACTTTTTGCGATTCGTCCAAATCAACATATGAAGCTACGCCTTCTGGACCCACAAATATTTTGGTGGATTTCAATTGCCAGGGTGTTCCAAGAACCTTCTGAAAACGGTCTCGATAGACTAAGTCATCTTCTGTGTCATAAAACAAAGTACAATGAAAGTCATCCTTGGGCGGATGGTAAGGCCGGAGTGAATCAATGAATGATTTCCACTGGTGATAAACAAACAACAGTCCCCCAGTGGCCGGAGTTTCAGGCTCAAGACATGACCAATAGATTGTTGCTACCTCGGTGTCTTGTTGCAAGGGACACATCAACCATTGTCCACATGTTCGTACTGGTTGCGAACACGGAATCTTTGCACCATTTGGTAAAGTCACTGTGAGGCCATCCGGCCCACATAAGATGGTAGCTCCAATAGACATCAACAAGTCTCTTCCCATTAAATTCACAGGTGTTTGGGGTGAATGGACGTAGGAATGAAATAGAGTCTGTTTTAGGTGGGGTATTTCCGTTTGCAGCGGTCTGGTAATAGGCAGAGCTTGAGGAGATCCCGAGAAGCCGACCAAAGTTATGGTTGAAGAGGAGAGACAACCGGCTGTGAGCGGCATGTTCAAAGATGAGTATGTTGCTCCCGTGTCCACCAAAGCTGATGTTTGGACGCCGTTGATTCTCATATGAAGCATTGGGTCTGCCGTTCCCCTGCTTACCGAGCCTCTCGGGCACCCCTATTCGGAGTGTGGAGGATCCCATGGACTGTGAGGATCATCTCCACCCTGGTAATATTGTCCAGTTGACTGAGCTGGCTGCTGTGACCGCCATGGTCTGCCAGTGCCTCTTGCTCCTCCGCGCGTGGGCCGCTGTTGATGTGGTGGCCCCCCCTGTTGTGTTGGGGGTTGCCGCGGGTACTGTCGCTGACTGGGACACTCATGTCTCCAGTGTCCAGGACGGCCACATGTAAAACAGTTGTCTTGTTGGCCCGGTCTCGAGTACCCTTTTCCCCGGCCACCAGAGAAACCACCCCTGCGACCACCGTATCCATCATGGAACTGACCACCATCTCGAGCCCGACCATGGCCCTGGAACATCTGGGCAGATTGGTTTGTCTTTTCCTGTTTAGATTTTTTGGATTCACTATAAAATTTGGAAAGTTGTAATTTTACCAGAGCAGAATTCATATTTAGCGACTCGGCTTTTTCTTTTACCTTCTCGTTATCATACATCTTACAATGGTGAGACAGGTGACGTTTAAACCTTGGTTCATCACCAGTCAACAAGTCAGGGTCCTTTTTCAACTCCTTTTTCACAGGTTCTGGAAGACCCTCGACAACAGCTGTTCGGAATAAGAGGATATTATCTAATCTGCCCGATGGGTGTCGGCCGGTACTATCTATCCAGGCATTAATGCACTTTTCATAGTGTACCGGACCTCCCACTCCATCGATGTATGGAAACACGGTTGGAGCCATGTCATGGGATCTTGGGAAGGTATTTTTAATTGCCGTAAATAAGGCGCCCGATACCTGGGACAATGGGGTTTCGTGTGGGTACCTGATAGTTTCTGCTTCCTCCTCTATCATTTGTAATTGATGATGAGAGCAGGAAGCTGATATGGCCTGTCTCATGTCACCAAGCGCACAATTCTGTCCGCTCATTAGGGCCAAAAACTTCATCAGCCATGTACTTCCTCCATTTGCCATTGGAGGGAGTTGGTCAGCCAATGTAGCCACATCTCTAAGACCAAGAGGTTCAAATATCATTTCTGCTCCCTGAGGGCGGAGGGGATACATACCTCCAGATGTAGCTTGTACCCGCTTTGCGCTGGGCTTTGGTTTTGGCGCGGCAGTCTTGTCTGTTGTCTCTTTTGCCCCATTGTTACGTGGGCGAAGGGCGTAATGAGATCCCAAATCTGGTAGAGCCTGTTTATACATGTCCACACTCTCATTCTCCTGTTCACCTGCAATGTCTGAATCATTATCTGAGTTATAGTCTGATTGTCGATTCGCGTCCTCAAACAGTATAAGATTGTCAGTCAAGTCATCTTTTCCTTTTTTCCTACCTTTCTTTATTTCATTTTTCTGTCGAGTCCCTTTGGTCATTTCTTTTTCATCATTGTCCTCTCGGTCAGTCAAGTCAACTCAGGATCGTTCTGTCCTATCTTTCGCGTGTTCGAGATTACATGCTTTTCCTATGAGGCCTTTTGCCTCGGAGGACATAGCTTCCTCCTCATTCTCAACGTCAAGGATCAATCGTCCACCTAAAGTCACTATTGGTGCTTGTATGGGTATACCGTGAGGTTTTAATGGAGCTTTATTATTCAGTGGAGGCGCTGAAGGTACAAGAGTCAAAGTTGGTTCGATCTAGGTGGGGGCCCTCACCGCAGCCAAAGCTATTGACGCAATTACCAGGTTGTGTATTGCCAATCTATGCTGTTCCAACTCCTCCTCCTTTCTCAGTATCGACCCCCGCCTCCACCTCCACACCTCCTCTTTTCTCCTTCGGAGTTCCACCTCCTTAGCTGTGGCGTCATGCTCTACTTTCCGCAAAGCAATGGACAAGTTATTCATATTCCATTCATGCTTTTGACCTACAAAATGTACATTTTCTTTTAAAGTACTAAATTGTTTCACCAACTCGCGTCTTATTTTTGGTTGTTTTTTTAACTTGAACACCACTCAGAACCTGTGCTTCCACATCTGCATACAAAATTGTCAATTCATTCCATTCTCCACATTCTCCCGCACTCTCACATCCTTCCATTTTCACCAATTCAATCTAGATCAAGTCTCCGGATAAATTTGGAATTTTAGTATGTTCAATTCTAGGAATTATTGTTACTTTTTTTTTTTTTTTTTTTTTTTTTTAGAATCAATTCTAGGAATCAAACATCTGTGGACCCAGTCGTTTCCCTGCTGAAGACTTTAAAATAACTCCTGCATACAACTCTTTCCGGAATCTCTTGTTCCTTTGTTTCATACGACCGTTTTCTCTATCTCAAAACGACCGTTCTGGGATCGTCATCAATTCCGACTCTAGGTATATTACAACCTTTTCGGAATCTCCTATTCCCGATATCCCCTTTCTATAGTCACTTCTCCATAATTTAAAAATCCAATAGCAGAATTTTAACGTTTCAGTAATAGGTATTCTGCTTACCTTTCAGTTGATCAGGCGCCTGTCGGAGAAGTCCCAAGAGAAAGGTCTCACGCTCGCCGGCGCTCCCTCACGTTCGCTGACGTGGTTAACTTTTCCTTATTCCCACGTTCGCTGACGTGTTTTAACTTTTCCTTATTCCCACGTTCGCTGACGTGTTTAACTTTTCCTTATTCCCACGTTCGCTGACGTGTTTCGATAACCGCGACTCCACGTTCGCCGACGTGTTTTAGAGTCCGCGGCTGGCCTTAACCCATATGTCTACGCAGTCTCCTCCCTGGTTCACGGACGGAGTTATCGGCCTTAACCCCTATCTGTCTACGCAACCGACTCACGGACTGGGTCACCAAAACTGTTAGACTATAAATATTTTACCTGACTCCAATTCCTTAACTCTGTAGTCTCCAGTCTAACAATGGAGCGTGTTCAGCATCGGAGGAGACAAACCAGGGTTGAGCGAGTTTATCCACAGATGATTTATTCCATTCAAATTGATTCATACAGAGCTCCGGGTCTCCCTCCCATAGAATAAGCCCGCTGAGTGTTTATGTCCCAAAGCGGAGGATGGAAAAGACATTGTCAAAACCCGCGTTTGCCCAGTTATAGTCCAACAAAAATGCATATTCATTCGCTGATTAATAATGAGATGTGGGCTGGTCCAGGGCTGCTGTGAGGGGGGGTTTCTCTGGGCTCCACATCTTCCAGCCTTGAATCCACATCATCCAGACCTCTGTCTCCGCTGGTCCTATAAAGTCCCGACCCTCCGCCCTGCTCTTTGTTCCTCTGCCCTTTGAAGTCCTCCATCTGGTCTCTTATCAGTGTGGATCCCACCTTGAAATAAGAATCTCAGGAAGAGCCTTTTGTTAACATTATAGTTGAGGAGTCTCAGACCCATCCTTCTGTTCATATTGTATTTGAGTTGGAAACCAGTGGCGACTCTAAAACAAGACCGCCACAACAAAAGGAATGAGTAAAATGTGATATCAAAATGAAACAGCTATACTAAAAAGAATGAGTAAAATATGATATCAAAATGAAACAGCTATACTCAAAAGAATGAGTAAAATATGATATCAAAATGAAACAGCTATACTAAAAAGAATGAGTAAAATATGTCATATTCTTCACCACTCAACGAATCCTAATTAACCACGTATATGCAAATGACCTAATGGACAACCCATTGCCCCCCGGACACATTGCCTATGGGGATGGATCATCATCAAAAACCCTGGATGGAGAAAAACACAACGTATATGCCGTGGTGACTCAAAAAGACAACCTCAAGACAGGACGACTCCCCGGCGACTGGTCTGCACAAGCCGCAGAAATAGTGGCACTGACAGAGGCATGTAGACAATTCCTAGAACAAGACGTGACGGTGGAAAGACACAGCCCAATCCCTGCTGAATTCCTAAGAGAAATGCAAAATCATGCCCCAGAAAAAGAGAAACTGCAATGGGAAACAAAAGGAGCCACTCAACACAAGAACGGACTCTATGCAGTAGAAAACAAGCCATGCGTCCCACGATCATTGTTTGAAGTAATTGCCAAATTGAGCCATGGGAGGAGCCATGTCTCAACAGAAGGGATGATCAGTACAGTACAACAAACAATGCATGTTCCCAGAGGTCTCCAAACTTACTTCAATTTTTTTGCAGAAACTGTCTAAACTGCTGTAGACACAACTCTCAAGGCAATGAACGACCCAAGCATGGAACAAGGCAAACAGGAACATATCCCTTCGAGCTTCTGAACATGGATTTCATCAAACTGAACCAAAGTGCTGGACTCGTCGAACAAACCATTAGAACAGTAAAACTCAGACTCAGAAAAACCATGGAAGATACAGGAAAACGATGGCAAGAATGCCTGAGCCTGGTAGAAACGTACATGAGAATCATTCCAACAGCACAGAGATGCACACCATTTGAGGCAGTGAAAGACAGACCCTTCCACTGAACAATGTGGGAAAAAGATCTGGTGGTAGAAGAGAAAAGAGAAACAGAATCCCTCACTAAGTGGTTATGCAAAATGTTCCAAGAAAGAACTGTGATGAATGCAAAATAATCTGCCGACATCTTCTCTGTCTCCCACAGAGGAGGTCCTGTCCCCAGGAGACCTGGTACTCGTCAAGGTGATAAAAAGAAAGTGCTGGTCTTCTCCACGTTGGGACAGACCTCACCGTGTGATTTTGGCCATCATCATCACCGCTCTGTGTTCAACCACATGGGGGGAACGTACCAGAACCTTGGTACACTCCCACTGGAGGAGAATGCCCCACTAGCTTGTTCAGGAAACGATCAGGGGCCCCCAGATCTGCATCCCATCAACCAAGACACCAATCGTCGTTCAAGTCCCTTTGCTCAGCCTACAGCTTACTCACTTGGGATTACACAGGACTGACTCCAGTTATTTTTATTGGTACCTACAAGCTCCCAGAGTCTGAGTGGTCTGGCCAGACACCTTGGACCAGGTCCTCCTCCATACAGGCTACAAAACCATCACATGGCCCCTTTCCAAAGAAGCTACCACCATGACCGCTAACTTCACCAAGTTAGCCACCACCATCAAAGATGGTAAACATATGCTAGACCTTACGACCAATATCCAACAAAAAGGCTGCATCAACCTATGCCTCTGACCGGACCGACCAGGAAAAGGCCCCCTCTTTACTATCACCATCCGCACTACTAGTCCAGCCATGGTCCCCAAAGTGATTGGTGTGAACCCCTTCGTACAACCATCCGCCACACGCCTACTCAAAATCCGTCCGGCAGGAACACCTAAGCCTGAGTAGATACACCTTATTCTCGCCCATGTCCAAACACAGGAAGAAAACGACTACAACCCGATGATGAGGAACAGTTGGTACAGATACACCGCACTCACAGCCCGCGCCACAACCAATGAGTTGTTATGTCTGTTCCCTCTTGCCTACTGCCGTAGCCCAACCACAGCTATGGTCCAACCGACAGAACGAAGAACTCGCCAACCTCACCTACAACTGTATCCTGGGTAATCTGAGAGAATCCTTCCAGCAAAGCTCGACCGCCTACATACCATGGTCGCAGTACCATTAGCAGCTACAGTCAATACCGCAACGTATGTCCAGTGCAACAACCGAACAGACTGTTATCCATCCTGTTTCAACTTCAGCGGACCGGATCCGAAGACCCCTTTGGACCAAGTTCACGTCACCAGGTGCGCCGAGATCAGACACATTCCTTTCCAATCATGGACAGTACTGGACCAAATATGGTGGCTCTGCGAATGGCAAGTGTATATGATCATCCCCACCAATACAACTGGGCTCTGTGTCCCTACATCTGCATCCGACCACACGTACGTTCTAACAGCAGACTCGATTCCAACTGTCGACGCCAACCCACATCTACCCACCAGGCGTCAACGACGGAGCTTTGATTTCTTCCCCCATGATTCAGTTTGGGGCTCGGATGTCCCCCTCTAATACAAACACTGGTCAGTCTCCTCCAAAATCATGATGGCGGTATTCCCCAGGGTAGGAACAGCGAAGAACACCCTACGTCTGGAAACCATTGACTACAGATTCCAGGCCCGACACTAATCAATTACTTGTTGCCCTGCAAATGACTGAAACGTATCTGTCCAAAGTCTTAGGGACAACTGTCAGTTTTGCCTGTATTTAAGACACACTCACTGGTCATTCGACTAGAGTTGCAGTAACATCGCAGTGAACAGGAGCCCACTGTAGGAACTCTCTGTCCACTTTGCAGTCTGGTCATACATATTTTCTATTTAAATTTATCTCACTCTTTCTTAGCCTGCTCCTGAAGTTGTATTTTCAGACCTAACAAACATTTCAGTTTTTTTGCCCTAATGTGCGTTTCATGCGCTGAAAATCATGTTTTGGCCAAGTATCATAGTTTTCACTATAACTTAACCTAACCCTAACCCTAACCCTAACCCTAACTTTCATCACTTAGAATGATATCAAATGAAAAACCTACTTAATTTGGACGATTATACACTATATACACAGTAACTATGTGTCACTGACAGTTTGTTTCGCAGCGGGGGAACATTTCAGTTTTTATTGCCTTAATGTGCATTTCATGCGCTGAAAATCACGTTTTGGCCAAGTATCATAGTTTTCACTATAACTTAATTTCTAGCACTTAGAATGATGCAAAATGAAAAACTTACTTGAATTATACAATTATACACTATATACACAGTAACTATGTGCCTCTGAGTGTTTGTTTCGCAGCAGGGAACATTTCAGTTTTTATTGCCTTAACGTGCGTTTCATGCGCTGAAAATCACGTTTTGGCCAAGTATCATAGTTTTCACTATAACTTAATTTCTAGCACTTAGAATGATGCTAAATGCAATACTTACTTGAATTGGATGATTTTACACTATAGACACAGTAACTATGTGCCTCTGACAGTTTGTTTCGCAGCAGGGGAACATTTCAGTTTTTATTGCCTTAACGTGCGTTTCATGCGCTGAAAATCACGTTTTGGCCAAGTATCATAATTTTCACTATAACTTAATTTCTATCACTTAGAATGATGCTAAATGCAAAACTTACTTGAATTGGACTATTTTACACTATATACACAGTAACTATGTGTCTCTGACAGTTTGTTTCGCAGCAGGGGGACATTTCAGTTTTTATTGCTAACGTGCGTTTCATGCGCTGAAAATCATGTTTTGGCCGAGTATGATAGTTTTTCACTATAACTTAATTTCTATCACTTAGAATGATGCTAAATGAAAAACTTACTTGAATTGGACGATAATACACTATATACACAGTAACTATATGTCTCTGACAGTTTGTTTCGCAGCAGGGGAATATTTCAGTTTTTATTGCCTTAACGTGCGTTTCATGCGCTGAAAATCACGTTTTGACCAAATATCATAATTTTCACTATAACTTAATTTATATCACTTAGAATGATGCCAAATGAAAAACTTACTTGAATTGGACAATTATACACTATATACACAGTAACTATGTGTCTCTGACAGTTTGTTTCGCAGCAGGGGAACATTTCAGTTTTTATTGGCTTAACGTGCGTTTCATGCGCTGAAAATCACGTTTTGGCCAAGTATCATAGTTTTCATTATAACTTAATATCTAGCCATTAGAATGATGCCAAATGAAAAACTTATTAAATTATAAAATTTGATGATATTACACTATGTCATTTGTGTCTCTGACATTTTTACACAGTTTTACAAGTTATGACTCCAGACTCTTAATTTACAATTCTGCCTTTATGGATACATTGCATCACCACCCCTTGAGTGGATCTCTTACCTCTCACTGTCTTTCACTTACCTTCATTCAGCATGTAGGTGTCAGATCATCTTGTACCTAATGTCTATTCATATTACCTCACCCGAAGTTATTACACAGAAGGGATTGTGTTGTGTTACCCCAAGTTTAGAGTCCCAACGGATGTGGGAAACTTACAGCGTCTGTCTGCCAGAGAGCAGCAGCTGGAACCGATTGTGACCAGGGTGGCATGGGTCCCTGATCATGTCCCTGGCTCTGCTGAGGTAACGAGGGCTGGCAATGTCTTCCAGTGAGGGCAGAGTAGCCGACGTTCTTCTGCGTAGTGGTGATACCTTTCTAAATAGCCTTTTTGTCTGCTGCCGTTCTTCCCGCGTACCACCAAATGTGCTTTTTATGTGCTGATAAGCACGTTTTGGTCGAATATGAAAGTTTTCAAGTGTGCACTTGACCCTAGATGACCTGGAGAGTGACAGTTACTCCTGAAGTTGAACCTCTTTTCATCGCACAATACAAGGAAAAAATTGCAAACCCTGTTAGCCAGCCTTTCTTATATTTCTCGAGGCGAATAAACAATTGCAAGGCCAACTAGTTAGTCTTTCTTACATTCCACGATCTTTTAATTCAATTGTAAAACCAGTTTGGCTAGTCTACCTTGCATTCTACGATCTTAAAAAACAAAGTTAAACCAGTATGAGCACATGGTGCGACAAGAATAAACAATTATTAAGCCAGTTAGCCAGTCCATCCCACAATTCCCTCCTTTTGTGTCTGTGAAAATATGGAAATATTGAAGTGGCTGTTTCCATGAGCCAGAGAAGAACCAGTCAAGCCATCCTCGTTGTGGAACCGGATCTCCGGTCACAGCTCTCTGCATGTTCCTAATAGCCTGCAGGGCATCATGGACCGAGCAGGACATGCCGGCAGGGATGAAGGGGCAGCACGAGTCTCCCACCATGAAACACACACAGCCCCGCTGGGTGGACACTCCGTCAAGAGCAGGGCAGCCCTGGAAAATCACCTGGGCCATAGCGACTACCCAGCCTGACTGATGCGCCGACACAGGCCCGGAACCTGCCTTCACTACTATTTTTTATCACAAAATGCATGTTTTGGAGACTATTTATGGTAGTAAATACCCCTAGAAACATCCTGGATCTTTATTTTTAGACAGAATAGTGAAAATACATCCACCTACACAATCAACACTAACTCTGGGTAAAAGCACCAACCAGAACCGACTGGGCTTGGTTCTACTACAACCAACATGCAAAATAAAGTGCCCAAATGGAGGTCATTTATTCGGGCATAGAAGAACTTCTGAACATCCCTAGATGATAATTTTTATACAGAATAGTCAAAAATACAACCCCATTCCTATTGGACACACGTTAAGGGGGTATACACAAACCAGAACCGACTGGGCCTGGTTCTAATACAACCACTATTTTTGTCGCAAAATGCATGTTTTTGACACTATTTCTGGTGGGAAATAGTCTCAGAACATCCCTGGATCTTTATTCTTACAGAGAATAGTGAAAATACATCAAACCCACACAATCGACACTAATTTTGGGTAAAGCACCAACCAGAACCGACTGGGCCTGGTTCTAAACAACCACTTGTAAATAAAGTGCCCAAATTGAGGTCATTGATTAGGGCATAACAGAACTTCTGAACATCCCTAGAATATTATTTTTATAAAGAATAATAAAAAATACATCCCCATAATCATTGGACACAATTTCTGGGTAAAAACACGAACCAGAACCGACTGGGCGTGGTTCTAATACAACCACTACTTTAACCGCAAAATGCCTGTTTTGGACACTGTTTGTGGTGGGAAATAGCTCCAGAATCATCCTGGATCATTATTGTTATACAAAATAGTGAAAATACATCCACTCACACAATAAACACAAATTCTGGGTAAAAGCACCAACCAAAACCGACTGGGCCTGTTTCTAAACCACCACTTGTAAATAAAGTGACCAAATGAAAGTAATTCATTCGGGCATAACAGAACTTCTGAACATCGCTAGATGATTACTTCTATACAGAATAGTCAAGTATACATCCCCATCATAATTGGACACAAGTTTCGTATACAAACACCCACCAGAACCGACTGGACCCTGTTATAATGCAGCCACTATATTGTATCGCAAAATGCATGTTTTGGACACTATTTATGGAGGGAAATAGCCCCGGAACTGTCCTGGATCTTTATTTTTAGACAGAATAGTGAAAATACATCTACCCACACAATGGATACTATATCTGGGTAAAAGCACCAACCAGAACCGACTGGGCCTGGTTCTTAAAAACCACCACTTGTAAATAAAGTGCCCAAATTGAGGTCATTGATTCGGGCGTAACAAAACATCTGAACATCCCTACATGATTATTTTTATACAGAATAATCAAAAATACATCCTTATCATCATTGGACACAATTTCAGGGTAAAAACACCAACCAGAATCGCCTGGGCCTGGTTCTAATACAACCACTATTTTAATCGCAAAATGCCTGTTTTGGACACTTTTTATGGTGGGAAATAGCTCCAGAATCACCTAGAATGATGCCAATGAAAGACTTACATGGATAGAACGATTTTACACTATATACACAGGAACTATGTGTCTCTGACAGTTTGTTTGGCAGCAGGGGAACTTTTCAGTTTTTATTGCCTTAATGTACTTTTCATACCCTGAAAATCACGTTTTGGCCAAGTATGATTGTTTTCATTGTAACTTAATTTTTAGCAATGAGAATAATGCCAAATGGATAACTTACTTGAATTGGACGATTTTACACTATATACACAGTAACTATGTGTCTCTGACAGTTTTTTTGGCAGCAGGGGAATATGTAAGATTAGACAAAGTATCTTTGCAAATGCTTGTTCATATTGTATAAGTTTTTGTGAGTATAACAGCATTGTAGTCATCCTTACGGCTGACATAGCAGCATAAACACCCAACTGTCTGACTGAATAAACAATCTTAGTCTTGTGATTGGGGTGACATGTCAGCACAAATATTCAACTGTCTGACACTGATCAATTATTTTTTGCCCTGCAAATGACTGAAATGTATCTGTCCAAAGTCCTAGTGACAACTGTCAGTTTTTCCTGTATTTAAGACACACACACTGGTCATTCGACTAGAGTTTCAGGAACATCGCGTTGAACAGGACCCTACTGTAGGAACTCTCACTGTCCACTTTGCAGTCTGGTAATAAACCAATTGGTCCGGGACCAATGAAAGTAGAACAAGAATTAGCAAAGGCATTATAGTCTTGGTCTGTTAATAGAGTCAGGGACTTAACTAAGACAAAGTCAGGGACTTTTGGTCTTTGTGTGTTCAGAGATATTGGGTTAATCACAAAGTGGAGATCAATTTCGGGTAATTTAGAAAATAATTGTTGTTTAAACTATTAAGTAAGTGATTAATATGGGTCAGAAAGCAACAAAAGGGATGGGTTTATTGTCAGACTGCAAAATGAAAATCGGAGAGTTACCGGGACGAGATATCATGGTCCAGCTTGGGCTAAGCCTAGTGGCCACCCAAAATGGCCTCCGACCCAGGGAATTACAGACCAAAAATATCTTCCACACCACCACATCTAACAGCTTCTACTCTCTCGACATTGTCGGGAATGATTCTGCCAAGGTAGCTGAAAGTCTAAGAGAACAGTCTGAAGATATCTGCCCAGCAGCCCCAGGACAGGAACAACAAACATGGCCATTACATGTCACCCTGAAGTTCATGGGAGACCGGACGACAAGTGGTTAAACCAATTCTCACAGTTGCCCACTCAACGAATCATAATTAACCACGTATATGCAACTGACCTAATGGACAACCCATTGCCCCCCGGACACATTGCCTATGGGGATGGATCATCATCAAAAACCCTGGATGGAGAAAAACACAACGTATATGCCGTGGTGACTCAAAAAGACAACCTCAAGACAGGACGACTCCCCGGCGACTGGTCTGCACAAGCCGCAGAAATAGTGGCACTGACAGAGGCATGTAGACTATTCCTAGAACAAGACGTGACGGTGGAAAGACACAGCCCAATCCCTGCTGAATTCCTAAGAGAAATGCAAAATCATGCCCCAGAAAAAGAGAAACTGCAATGGGAAACAAAAGGAGCCACTCAACACAAGAACGGACTCTATGCAGTAGAAAACAAGCCATGCGTCCCACGATCATTGTTTGAAGTAATTGCCAAATTGAGCCATGGGAGGAGCCATGTCTCAACAGAAGGGATGATCAGTACAGTACAACAAACAATGCATGTTCCCAGAGGTCTCCAAACTTACTTCAATTTTTTTGCAGAAACTGTCTAAACTGCTGTAGACACAACTCTCAAGGCAATGAACGACCCAAGCATGGAACAAGGCAAACAGGAACATATCCCTTCGAGCTTCTGAACATAGATTTCATCAAACTGAACCAAAGTGCTGGACTCGTCGAACAAACCATTAGAACAGTAAAACTCAGACTCAGAAAAACCATGGAAGATACAGGAAAACGATGGCAAGAATGCCTGAGCCTGGTAGAAACGTACATGAGAATCATTCCAACAGCACAGGGATGCACACCATTTGAGGCAGTGAAAGACAGACCCTTCCACTGAACAATGTGGGAAAAAGATCTGGTGGTAGAAGAGAAAAGGGAAACAGAATCCCTCACTAAGTGGTTATGCAAAATGTTCCAAGAAAGAACTGTGATGAATGCAAAATAATCCCAGGAGAATCCCAGGAGACCTGGTACTCGTCAAGGTGATAAAAAGAAAGTGCTGGTCTTCTCCACGTTGGGACGGACCTCACCGTGTGATTTTGGCCATCATCATCACCGCTCTGTGTTCAACCACATGGGGGGAACGTACCAGAACCTTGGTACACTCCCACTGGAGGAGAATGCCCCACTAGCTGGTTCAGGAAACGATCAGGGGCCCCCAGATCTGCATCCCATCAACCAAGACACCAATCGTCGTTCAAGTCCCTTTGCTCAGCCTACAGCTTACTCACTTGGGATTACACAGGACTGACTCCAGTTATTTTTATTGGTACCTACAAGCTCCCAGAGTCTGAGTGGTCTGGCCAGACACCTTGGACCAGGTCCTCCTCCATACAGGCTACAAAACCATCAATTGGCCCCTTTCCAAAGAAGCTACCACCATGACCGCTAACTTCACCAAGTTAGCCACCACCATCAAAGATGGTAAACATATGCTAGACCTTACGACCAATATCCAACAAAAAGGCTGCATCAACCGACCGGACCGACCAGGAAAAGGCCCCCTCTTTACTATCACCATCCGCACTACTAGTCCAGCCATGGTCCCCAAAGTGATTGGTGTGAACTCCTTCGTACAACCATCCGCCACACGCCTACTCAAAATCCGTCCGGCAGGAACACCTAAGCCTGAGTAGATACACCTTATTCTCGCCCATGTCCAAACACAGGAAGAAAACGACTACAACCCGATGATGAGGAACAGTTGGTACAGATACACCGCACTCACAGCCGGCGCCACAACCAATGAGTTGTTATGTCTGTTCCCTCATGCCTACTGCCGTAGCCCAACCACAGCTATGGTCCAACCGACAGAACGAAGAACTCGCCAACCTCACCTACAACTGTATCCTGGGTAATCTGAGAGAATCCTTCCAGCAAAGCTCGACCGCCTACATACCATGGTCGCAGTACCATTAGCAGCTACAGTCAATACCGCAACGTATGTCCAGTGCAACAACCGAACAGACTGTTATCCATCCTGTTTCAACTTCAGCGGACCGGATCCGAAGACCCCTTTGGACCAAGTTCACGTCACCAGGTGCGCCGAGATCAGACACATTCCTTCCCAATCATGGACAGTACTGGACCAAATATGGTGGCTCTGCGAATGGCAAGTGTATATGATCATCCCCACCAATACAACTGGGCTCTGTGTCCCTACATCTGCATCCGACCACACGTACGTTCTAACAGCAGACTCGATTCCAACTGTCGACGCCAACCCACATCTACCCACCAGGCGTCAACGACGGAGCTTTGATTTCTTCCCCCATGATTCAGTTTGGGGCTCGGATGTCCCCCTCTAATACAAACACTGGTCAGTCTCCTCCAAAATCATGATGGCGGTATTCCCCAGGGTAGGAACAGCGAAGAACACCCTACGTCTGGAAACCATTGACTACAGATTCCAGGCCCGACACTAATCAATTACTTGTTGCCCTGCAAATGACTGAAACGTATCTGTCCAAAGTCTTAGGGACAACTGTCAGTTTTGCCTGTATTTAAGACACACTCACTGGTCATTCGACTAGAGTTGCAGTAACATCGCAGTGAACAGGAGCCCACTGTAGGAACTCTCTGTCCACTTTGCAGTCTGGTCATACATATTTTCTATTTAAATTTATCTCACTCTTTCTTAGCCTGCTCCTGAAGTTGTATTTTCAGACCTAACAAACATTTCAGTTTTTTTGCCCTAATGTGCGTTTCATGCGCTGAAAATCATGTTTTGGCCAAGTATCATAGTTTTCACTATAACTTAACCTAACCCTAACCCTAACTTTCATCACTTAGAATGATATCAAATGAAAAACCTACTTAATTTGGACGATTATACACTATATACACAGTAACTATGTGTCACTGACAGTTTGTTTCGCAGCGGGGGAACATTTCAGTTTTTATTGCCTTAATGTGCATTTCATGCGCTGAAAATCACGTTTTGGCCAAGTATCATAGTTTTCACTATAACTTAATTTCTAGCACTTAGAATGATGCAAAATGAAAAACTTACTTGAATTGGACAATTATACACTATATACACAGTAACTATGTGCCTCTGAGTGTTTGTTTCGCAGCAGGGGAACATTTCAGTTTTTATTGCCTTAACGTGCGTTTCATGCGCTGAAAATCACGTTTTGGCCAAGTATCATAGTTTTCACTATAACTTAATTTCTAGCACTTAGAATGATGCTAAATGCAATACTTACTTGAACTGGATGATTTTACACTATAGACACAGTAACTATGTGCCTCTGACAGTTTGTTTCGCAGCAGGGGAACATTTCAGTTTTTATTGCCTTAACGTGCGTTTCATGCGCTGAAAATCACGTTTTGGCCAAGTATCATAGTTTTCACTATAACTTAATTTCTAGCACTTAGAATGATGCTAAATGCAATACTTACTTGAATTGGATGATTTTACACTATAGACACAGTAACTATGTGCCTCTGACAGTTTGTTTCGCAGCAGGGGAACATTTCAGTTTTTATTGCCTTAACGTGCGTTTCATGCGCTGAAAATCACGTTTTGGCCAAGTATCATAATTTTCACTATAACTTAATTTCTATCACTTAGAATGATGCCAAATGAAAAACTTACTTGAATTGGACAATAATACACTATATACACAGTAACTATGTGTCTCTGACAGTTTGTTTCGCAGCAGGGGAACATTTCAGTTTTTATTGCCTTAACGTGCGTTTCATGCGCTGAAAATCACGTTTTGGCCAAGTATCATAGTTTTCACTATAACTTAATTTCTATCACTTAGAATGATGCTAAATGCAAAACTTACTTGAATTGGACTATTTTACACTATATACACAGTAACTATGTGTCTCTGACAGTTTGTTTCGCAGCAGGGGGACATTTCAGTTTTTATTGCTAACGTGCGTTTCATGCGCTGAAAATCATGTTTTGGCCGAGTATGATAGTTTTCACTATAACTTAATTTCTATCACTTAGAATGATGCTAAATGAAAAACTTACTTGAATTGGACGATAATACACTATATACACAGTAACTATATGTCTCTGACAGTTTGTTTCGCAGCCGGGGAATATTTCAGTTTTTATTGCCTTAACGTGCGTTTCATGCGCTGAAAATCACGTTTTGGCCAAGTATCATAATTTTCACTATAACTTAATTTATATCACTTAGAATGATGCCAAATGAAAAACTTACTTGAATTGGACAATTATACACTATATACACAGTAACTATGTGTCTCTGACAGTTTGTTTCGCAGCAGGGGAACATTTCAGTTTTTATTGGCTTAACGTGCGTTTCATGCGCTGAAAATCACGTTTTGGCCAAGTATCATAGTTTTCATTATAACTTAATATCTAGCCATTAGAATGATGCCAAATGAAAAACTTATTAAATTATAAAATTTGATGATATTACACTATGTCATTTGTGTCTCTGACATTTTTACACCGTTTTACAAGTTATGACTCCAGACTCTTAATTTACAATTCTGCCTTTATGGATACATTGCATCACCACCCCTTGAGTGGATCTCTTACCTCTCACTGTCTTTCACTTACCTTCATTCAGCATGTAGGTGTCAGATCACCTTGTACCTAATGTCTATTCATATTACCTCACCCGAAGTTATTACACAGAAGGGATTGTGTTGTGTTACCCCAAGTTTAGAGTCCCAACGGATG
This sequence comes from Stigmatopora nigra, assembly GCF_051989575.1. Classification (NCBI taxonomy): domain Eukaryota; kingdom Metazoa; phylum Chordata; class Actinopteri; order Syngnathiformes; family Syngnathidae; genus Stigmatopora; species Stigmatopora nigra. The sequence goes on along the minus strand of NW_027551663.1, from coordinate 12,294 downwards.
TGGGAAACTTACAGCGTCTGTCTGCCAGAGAGCAGCAGCTGGAACCGATTGTGACCAGGGTGGCATGGGTCCCTGATCATGTCCCTGGCTCTGCTGAGGTAACGAGGGCTGGCAATGTCTTCCAGTGAGGGCAGAGTAGCCGACGTTCTTCTGCGTAGTGGTGATACCTTTCTAAATAGCCTTTTTGTCTGCTGCCGTTCTTCCCGCGTACCACCAAATGTGCTTTTTATGTGCTGATAAGCACGTTTTGGTCGAATATGAAAGTTTTCAAGTGTGCACTTGACCCTAGATGACCTGGAGAGTGACAGTTACTCCTGAAGTTGAACCTCTTTTCATCGCACAATGCAAGGAAAAAATTGCAAACCCTGTTAGCCAGCCTTTCTTATATTTCTCGAGGCGAGCAAACAATTGCAAGGCCAACTAGTTAGTCTTTCTTACATTCCACGATCTTTTAATTCAATTGTAAAACCAGTTTGGCTAGTCTACCTTGCATTCTACGATCTTAAAAAACAAAGTTAAACCAGTATGACCACATGGTGCGACAAGAATAAACAATTATTAAGCCAGTTAGCCAGTCCATCCCACAATTCCCTCCTTTTGTGTCTGTGAAAATATTGAAATATTGAAGTGGCTGTTTCCATGAGCCAGAGAAGAACCAGTCAAGCCATCCTCGTTGTGGAACCGGATCTCCGGTCACAGCTCTCTGCATGTTCCTAATAGCCTGCAGGGCATCATGGACCGAGCAGGACATGCCGGCAGGGATGAAGGGGCAGCACGAGTCTCCCACCATGAAACACACACAGCCCCGCTGGGTGGCCACTCCGTCAAGAGCAGGGTAGCCCTGGAAAATCACCTGGGCCATAGCGGCTACCCAGCCTGACTGATGCGCCGACACAGGCCCGGAACCTGCCTTCACTACTATTTTTTATCACAAAATGCATGTTTTGGAGACTATTTATGGTAGTAAATACCCCTAGAAACATCCTGGATCTTTATTTTTAGACAGAATAGTGAAAATACATCCACCTACACAATTAACACTAACTCTGGGTAAAAGCACCAACCAGAACCGACTGGGCTTGGTTCTACTACAACCAACATGCAAAATAAAGTGCCCAAATGGAGGTCATTTATTCGGGCATAGAAGAACTTCTGAACATCCCTAGATGATAATTTTTATACAGAATAGTCAAAAATACAACCCCATTCCTATTGGACACACGTTAAGGGGGTATACACAAACCAAAACCGACTGGGCCTGGTTCTAATACAACCACTATTTTTGTCGCAAAATGCATGTTTTTGACACTATTTCTGGTGGGAAATAGTCTCAGAACATCCCTGGATCTTTATTCTTACAGAGAATAGTGAAAATACATCAAACCCACACAATCGACACTAATTGTGGGTAAAGCACCAACCAGAACCGACTGGGCCTGGTTCTAAACAACCACTTGTAAATAAAGTGCCCAAATTGAGGTCATTGATTAGGGCATAACAGAACTTCTGAACATCCCTAGAATATTATTTTTATAAAGAATAATAAAAAATACATCCCCATAATCATTGGACACAATTTCTGGGTAAAAACACGAACCAGAACCGACTGGGCGTGGTTCTAATACAACCACTACTTTAACCGCAAAATGCCTGTTTTGGACACTGTTTGTGGTGGGAAATAGCTCCAGAATCATCCTGGATCATTATTGTTATACAAAATAGTGAAAATACATCCACTCACACAATAAACACAAATTCTGGGTAAAAGCACCAACCAAAACCGACTGGGCCTGTTTCTAAACCACCACTTGTAAATAAAGTGACCAAATGAAAGTAATTCATTCGGGCATAACAGAACTTCTGAACATCGCTAGATGATTACTTCTATACAGAATAGTCAAGTATACATCCCCATCATAATTGGACACAAGTTTCGTATACAAACACCCACCAGAACCGACTGGACCCTGTTATAATGCAGCCACTATTTTGTATCGCAAAATGCATGTTTTGGACACTATTTATGGAGGGAAATAGCCCCGGAACTGTCCTGGATCTTTATTTTTAGACAGAATAGTGAAAATACATCTACCCACACAATGGATACTATATCTGGGTAAAAGCACCAACCAGAACCGACTGGGCCTGGTTCTTAAAAACCACCACTTGTAAATAAAGTGCCCAAATTGAGGTCATTGATTCGGGCGTAACAAAACATCTGAACATCCCTAGATGATTATTTTTATACAGAATAATCAAAAATACATCCTTATCATCATTGGACACAATTTCAGGGTAAAAACACCAACCAGAATCGCCTGGGCCTGGTTCTAATACAACCACTATTTTAATCGCAAAATGCCTGTTTTGGACACTTTTTATGGTGGGAAATAGCTCCAGAATCACCTAGAATGATGCCAATGAAAGACTTACATGGATAGGACGATTTTACACTATATACACAGGAACTATGTGTCTCTGACAGTTTGTTTGGCAGCAGGGGAACTTTTCAGTTTTTATTGCCTTAATGTACTTTTCATACCCTGAAAATCACGTTTTGGCCAAGTATGATTGTTTTCATTGTAACTTAATTTTTAGCAATGAGAATAATGCCAAATGGATAACTTACTTGAATTGGACGATTTTACACTATATACACAGTAACTATGTGTCTCTGACAGTTTTTTTGGCAGCAGGGGAATATGTAAGATTAGACAAAGTATCTTTGCAAATGCTTGTTCATATTGTATAAGTTTTTGTGAGTATAACAGCATTGTAGTCATCCTTACGGCTGACATAGCAGCATAAACACCCAACTGTCTGACTGAATAAACAATCTTAGTCTTGTGATTGGGGTGACATGTCAGCACAAATATTCAACTGTCTGACACTGATCAATTACTTTTTGCCCTGCAAATGACTGAAATGTATCTGTCCAAAGTCCTAGTGACAACTGTCAGTTTTTCCTGTATTCAAGACACACACACTGGTCATTCGACTAGAGTTTCAGGAACATCGCGTTGAACAGGACCCTACTGTAGGAACTCTCACTGTCCACTTTGCAGTCTGGTAATAAACCAATTGGTCCGGGACCAATGAAAGTAGAACAAGAATTAGCAAAGGCATTATAGTCTTGGTCTGTTAATAGAGTCAGGGACTTAACTAAGACAAAGTCAGGGACTTTTGGTCTTTGTGTGTTCAGAGATTTTGGGTTAATCACAAAGTGGAGATCAATTTCGGGTAATTTAGAAAATAATTGTTGTTTAAACTATTAAGTAAGTGATTAATATGGGTCAGAAAGCAACAAAAGGGATGGGTTTATTGTCAGACTGCAAAATGAAAATCGGAGAGTTACCGGGACGAGATATCATGGTCCAGCTTGGGCTAAGCCTAGTGGCCACCCAAAATGGCCTCCGACCCAGGGAATTACAGACCAAAAATATCTTCCACACCACCACATCTAACAGCTTCTACTCTCTCGACATTGTCGGGAATGATTCTGCCAAGGTAGCTGAAAGTCTAAGAGAACAGTCTGAAGATATCTGCCCAGCAGCCCCAGGACAGGAACAACAAACATGGCCATTACGTGTCACCCTGAAGTTCATGGGAGACCGGACGACAAGTGGTTAAACCAATTCTCACAGTTGCCCACTCAACGAATCATAATTAACCACGTATATGCAACTGACCTAATGGACAACCCATTGCCCCCCGGACACATTGCCTATGGGGATGGATCATCATCAAAAACCCTGGATGGAGAAAAACACAACGTATATGCCGTGGTGACTCAAAAAGACAACCTCAAGACAGGACGACTCCCCGGCGACTGGTCTGCACAAGCCGCAGAAATAGTGGCACTGACAGAGGCATGTAGACTATTCCTAGAACAAGACGTGACGGTGGAAAGACACAGCCCAATCCCTGCTGAATTCCTAAGAGAAATGCAAAATCATTCCCCAGAAAAAGAGAAACTGCAATGGGAAACAGAAGGAGCCACTCAACACAAGAATGGACTCTATGCAGTAGAAAACAAGCCATGCGTGACACGATCATTGTTTGAAGTAATTGCCAAATTGAGCCATGGGAGGAGCCATGTCTCAACAGGAGGGATGATCAGTACAGTACAACAAACAATGCATGTTCCCAGAGGTCTCCAAACTTACCTCAATTATTTTGCAGAAACTGTCTAAACTGCTGTAGACACAACTCTCAAGGCAATGAACAACCCAAGCATGGAACAAGGCAAACAGGAACATATCCCTTCGAGCTTCTGAACATGGATTTCATCAAACTGAACCAAAGTGCTGGACTCGTCGAACAAACCATTAGAACAGTAAAACTCAGACTCAGAAAAACCATGGAAGATACAGGAAAACCATGGCAAGAATGCCTGAGCCTGGTAGAAACGTACATGAGAATCATTCCAACAGCACAGGGATGCACACCATTTGAGGCAGTGAAAGACAGAATCTTCCACTAACAATGTGGGAAAAAGATCTGGTGGTAAAAGAGAAAGGAGAAACAGAATCCCTCAATAAGTGGTTATGCAAAATGTTCCAAGAAAGAACTGTGATGAATGCAAAATAATCTGCCGACATCTTCTCTGTCTCCCACAGAGGAGGTCCTGTCCCCAGGAGACCTGGTACTCGTCAAGGTGATAAAAAGAAAGTGCTGGTCTTCTCCACGTTGGGACGGACCTCACCGTGTGATTTTGGCCATCATCATCACCGCTCTGTGTTCAACCACATGGGGGGAACGTACCAGAACCTTGGTACACTCCCACTGGAGGAGAATGCCCCACTAGCTGGTTCAGGAAACGATCAGGGGCCCCCAGATCTGCATCCCATTAACCAAGACACCAATCGTTGTTCAAGTACCTTTGCTCAGCCTACAGCTTACTCACTTGGGATTACACAGGACTGACTCCAGTTATTTTTATTGGTACCTACAAGCTCCCAGAGTCTGAATGGTCTGGCCAGACACCTTGGACCAGGTCCTCCTCCATACAGGCTACAAAACCATCACATGGCCCCTTTCCAAAGAAGCTACCACCATGACCGCTAACTTCACCAAGTTAGCCACCACCATCAAAGATGGTAAACATATGCTAGACCTTACGACCAATATCCAACAAAAAGGCTGCATCAACCTATGCCTCTGACCGGACCGACCAGGAAAAGGCCCCCTCTTTACGATCACCATCCGCACTACTAGTCCAGCCATGGTCCCCAAAGTGATTGGTGTGAACCCCTTCGTACAACCATCCGCCACGCGCCTACTCAAAATCCGTCCGGCAGGAACACCTAAGCCTGAGCAGATACACCTTATTCTCGCCCATGTCCAAACACAGGAAGAAAACGACTACAACCCGATGATGAGGAACAGTTGGTACAGATACACCGCACTCACAGCCCGCGCCACAACCAATGAGTTGTTATGTCTGTTCCCTTTTGCCTACTGCCGTAGCCCAACCACAGCTATGGTCCAACCGACAGAACGAAGAACTCGCCAACCTCACCTACAACTGTATCCTGGGTAATCTGAGAGAATCCTTCCAGCAAAGCTCGACCGCCTACATACCATGGTCGCAGTACCACTAGCAGCTACAGTCAATACCGCAACGTATGTCCAGTGCAACAACCGAACAGACTGTTATCCATCCTGTTTCAACTTCAGCGGACCGGATCCGAAGACCCCTTTGGACCAAGTTCACGTCACCAGGTGCGCCGGGATCAGACACATTCCTTCCCAATCATGGACAGTACTGGACCAAATATGGTGGCTCTGCGAATGGCAAGTGTATATGATCATCCCCACCAATACAACTGGGCTCTGTGTCCCTACATCTGCATCCGACCACACGTACGTTCTAACAGCAGACTCGATTCCAACTGTCGACGCCAACCCACATCTACCCACCAGGCGTCAACGACGGAGCTTTGATTTCTTCCCCCATGATTCAGTTTGGGGCTCGGATGTCCCCCTCTAATACAAACACTGGTCAGTCTCCTCCAAAATCATGATGGCGGTATTCCCCAGGGTAGGAACAGCGAAGAACACCCTACATCTGGAAACCATTGACTACAGATTCCAGGCCCGACACTAATCAATTACTTGTTGCCCTGCAAATGACTGAAACGTATCTGTCCAAAGTCTTAGGGACAACTGTCAGTTTTGCCTGTATTTAAGACACACTTACTGGTCATTCGACTAGAGTTGCAGTAACATCGCAGTGAACAGGAGCCCACTGTAGGAACTCTCTGTCCACTTTGCAGTCTGGTCATACATATTTTCTATTTAAATTTATCTCACTCTTTCTTAGCCTGCTCCTGAAGTTGTATTTTCAGACCTAACAAACATTTCAGTTTTTTTGCCCTAATGTGCGTTTCATGCGCTGAAAATCATGTTTTGGCCAAGTATCATAGTTTTCACTATAACTTAACCTAACCCTAACCCTAACCCTAACTTTCATCACTTAGAATGATATCAAATGAAAAACCTACTTAATTTGGACGATTATACACTATATACACAGTAACTATGTGTCACTGACAGTTTGTTTCGCAGCGGGGGAACATTTCAGTTTTTATTGCCTTAATGTGCATTTCATGCGCTGAAAATCACGTTTTGGCCAAGTATCATAGTTTTCACTATAACTTAATTTCTAGCACTTAGAATGATGCAAAATGAAAAACTTACTTGAATTGGACAATTATACACTATATACACAGTAACTATGTGCCTCTGAGTGTTTGTTTCGCAGCAGGGGAACATTTCAGTTTTTATTGCCTTAACGTGCGTTTCATGCGCTGAAAATCACGTTTTGGTCAAGTATCATAGTTTTCACTATAACTTAATTTCTAGCACTTAGAATGATGCTAAATGCAATACTTACTTGAACTGGATGATTTTACACTATAGACACAGTAACTATGTGCCTCTGACAGTTTGTTTCGCAGCAGGGGAACATTTCAGTTTTTATTGCCTTAACGTGCGTTTCATGCGCTGAAAATCACGTTTGGGCCAAGTATCATAGTTTTCACTATAACTTAATTTCTAGCACTTAGAATGATGCTAAATGCAATACTTACTTGAATTGGATGATTTTACACTATAGACACAGTAACTATGTGCCTCTGACAGTTTGTTTCGCAGCAGGGGAACATTTCAGTTTTTATTGCCTTAACGTGCGTTTCATGCGCTGAAAATCACGTTTTGGCCAAGTATCATAATTTTCACTATAACTTAATTTCTATCACTTAGAATGATGCCAAATGAAAAACTTACTTGAATTGGACAATAATACACTATATACACAGTAACTATGTGTCTCTGACAGTTTGTTTCGCAGCAGGGGAACATTTCAGTTTTTATTGCCTTAACGTGCGTTTCATGCGCTGAAAATCACGTTTTGGCCAAGTATCATAGTTTTCACTATAACTTAATTTCTATCACTTAGAATGATGCTAAATGCAAAACTTACTTGAATTGGACTATTTCACACTATATACACAGTAACTATGTGTCTCTGACAGTTTGTTTCGCAGCAGGGGGACATTTCAGTTTTTATTGCTAACGTGCGTTTCATGCGCTGAAAATCATGTTTTGGCCGAGTATGATAGTTTTCACTATAACTTAATTTCTATCACTTAGAATGATGCTAAATGAAAAACTTACTTGAATTGGACGATAATACACTATATACACAGTAACTATATGTCTCTGACAGTTTGTTTCGCAGCAGGGGAATATTTCAGTTTTTATTGCCTTAACGTGCGTTTCATGCGCTGAAAATCACGTTTTGGCCAAGTATCATAATTTTCACTATAACTTAATTTATATCACTTAGAATGATGCCAAATGAAAAACTTACTTGAATTGGACAATTATACACTATATACACAGTAACTATGTGTCTCTGACAGTTTGTTTCGCAGCAGGGGAACATTTCAGTTTTTATTGGCTTAACGTGCGTTTCATGCGCTGAAAATCACGTTTTGGCCAATTATCATAGTTTTCATTATAACTTAATATCTAGCCATTAGAATGATGCCAAATGAAAAACTTATTAAATTATAAAATTTGATGATATTACACTATGTCATTTGTGTCTCTGACATTTTTACACCGTTTTACAAGTTATGACTCCAGACTCTTAATTTACAATTCTGCCTTTATGGATACATTGCATCACCACCCCTTGAGTGGATCTCTTACCTCTCACTGTCTTTCACTTACCTTCATTCAGCATGTAGGTGTCAGATCACCTTGTACCTAATGTCTATTCATATTACCTCACCCGAAGTTATTACACAGAAGGGATTGTGTTGTGTTACCCCAAGTTTAGAGTCCCAACGGATGTGGGAAACTTACAGCGTCTGTCTGCCAGAGAGCAGCAGCTGGAACCGATTGTGACCAGGGTGGCATGGGTCCCTGATCATGTCCCTGGCTCTGCTGAGGTAACGAGGGCTGGCAATGTCTTCCAGTGAGGGCAGAGTAGCCGACGTTCTTCTGCGTAGTGGTGATACCTTTCTAAATAGCCTTTTTGTCTGCTGCCGTTCTTCCCGCGTACCACCAAATGTGCTTTTTATGTGCTGATAAGCACGTTTTGGTCGAATATGAAAGTTTTCAAGTGTGCACTTGACCCTAGATGACCTGGAGAGTGACAGTTACTCCTGAAGTTGAACCTCTTTTCATCGCACAATGCAAGGAAAAAATTGCAAACCCTGTTAGCCAGCCTTTCTTATATTTCTCGAGGCGAGCAAACAATTGCAAGGCCAACTAGTTAGTCTTTCTTACATTCCACGATCTTTTAATTCAATTATAAAACCAGTTTGGCTAGTCTACCTTGCATTCTACGATCTTAAAAAACAAAGTTAAACCAGTATGACCACATGGTGCGACAAGAATAAACAATTATTAAGCCAGTTAGCCAGTCCATCCCACAATTCCCTCCTTTTGTGTCTGTGAAAATATTGAAATATTGAAGTGGCTGTTTCCATGAGCCAGAGAAGAACCAGTCAAGCCATCCTCGTTGTGGAACCGGATCTCCGGTCACAGCTCTCTGCATGTTCCTAATAGCCTGCAGGGCATCATGGACCGAGCAGGACATGCCGGCAGGGATGAAGGGGCAGCACGAGTCTCCCACCATGAAACACACACAGCCCCGCTGGGTGGCCACTCCGTCAAGAGCAGGGTAGCCCTGGAAAATCACCTGGGCCATAGCGGCTACCCAGCCTGACTGATGCGCCGACACAGGCCCGGAACCTGCCTTCACTACTATTTTTTATCACAAAATGCATGTTTTGGAGACTATTTATGGTAGTAAATACCCCTAGAAACATCCTGGATCTTTATTTTTAGACAGAATAGTGAAAATACATCCACCTACACAATTAACACTAACTCTGGGTAAAAGCACCAACCAGAACCGACTGGGCTTGGTTCTACTACAACCAACATGCAAAATAAAGTGCCCAAATGGAGGTCATTTATTCGGGCATAGAAGAACTTCTGAACATCCCTAGATGATAATTTTTATACAGAATAGTCAAAAATACAACCCCATTCCTATTGGACACACGTTAAGGGGGTATACACAAACCAGAACCGACTGGGCCTGGTTCTAATACAACCACTATTTTTGTCGCAAAATGCATGTTTTTGACACTATTTCTGGTGGGAAATAGTCTCAGAACATCCCTGGATCTTTATTCTTACAGAGAATAGTGAAAATACATCAAACCCACACAATCGACACTAATTGTGGGTAAAGCACCAACCAGAACCGACTGGGCCTGGTTCTAAACAACCACTTGTAAATAAAGTGCCCAAATTGAGGTCATTGATTAGGGCATAACAGAACTTCTGAACATCCCTAGAATATTATTTTTATAAAGAATAATAAAAAATACATCCCCATAATCATTGGACACAATTTCTGGGTAAAAACACGAACCAGAACCGACTGGGCGTGGTTCTAATACAACCACTACTTTAACCGCAAAATGCCTGTTTTGGACACTGTTTGTGGTGGGAAATAGCTCCAGAATCATCCTGGATCATTATTGTTATACAAAATAGTGAAAATACATCCACTCACACAATAAACATAAATTCTGGGTAAAAGCACCAACCAAAACCGACTGGGCCTGTTTCTAAACCACCACTTGTAAATAAAGTGACCAAATGAAAGTAATTCATTCGGGCATAACAGAACTTCTGAACATCGCTAGATGATTACTTCTATACAGAATAGTCAAGTATACATCCCCATCATAATTGGACACAAGTTTCGTATACAAACACCCACCAGAACCGACTGGACCCTGTTATAATGCAGCCACTATTTTGTATCGCAAAATGCATGTTTTGGACACTATTTATGGAGGGAAATAGCCCCGGAACTGTCCTGGATCTTTATTTTTAGACAGAATAGTGAAAATACATCTACCCACACAATGGATACTATATCTGGGTAAAAGCACCAACCAGAACCGACTGGGCCTGGTTCTTAAAAACCACCACTTGTAAATAAAGTGCCCAAATTGAGGTCATTGATTCGGGCGTAACAAAACATCTGAACATCCCTAGATGATTATTTTTATACAGAATAATCAAAAATACATCCTTATCATCATTGGACACAATTTCAGGGTAAAAACACCAACCAGAATCGCCTGGGCCTGGTTCTAATACAACCACTATTTTAATCGCAAAATGCCTGTTTTGGACACTTTTTATGGTGGGAAATAGCTCCAGAATCACCTAGAATGATGCCAATGAAAGACTTACATGGATAGGACGATTTTACACTATATACACAGGAACTATGTGTCTCTGACAGTTTGTTTGGCAGCAGGGGAACTTTTCAGTTTTTATTGCCTTAATGTACTTTTCATACCCTGAAAATCACGTTTTGGCCAAGTATGATTGTTTTCATTGTAACTTAATTTTTAGCAATGAGAATAATGCCAAATGGATAACTTACTTGAATTGGACGATTTTACACTATATACACAGTAACTATGTGTCTCTGACAGTTTTTTTGGCAGCAGGGGAATATGTAAGATTAGACAAAGTATCTTTGCAAATGCTTGTTCATATTGTATAAGTTTTTGTGAGTATAACAGCATTGTAGTCATCCTTACGGCTGACATAGCAGCATAAACACCCAACTGTCTGACTGAATAAACAATCTTAGTCTTGTGATTGGGGTGACATGTCAGCACAAATATTCAACTGTCTGACACTGATCAATTACTTTTTGCCCTGCAAATGACTGAAATGTATCTGTCCAAAGTCCTAGTGACAACTGTCAGTTTTTCCTGTATTTAAGACACACACACTGGTCATTCGACTAGAGTTTCAGGAACATCGCGTTGAACAGGACCCTACTGTAGGAACTCTCACTGTCCACTTTGCAGTCTGGTAATAAACCAATTGGTCCGGGACCAATGAAAGTAGAACAAGAATTAGCAAAGGCATTATAGTCTTGGTCTGTTAATAGAGTCAGGGACTTAACTAAGACAAAGTCAGGGACTTTTGGTCTTTGTGTGTTCAGAGATATTTTGTTAATCACAAAGTGGAGATCAATTTCGGGTAATTTAGAAAATAATTGTTGTTTAAACTATTAAGTAAGTGATTAATATGGGTCAGAAAGCAACAAAAGGGATGGGTTTATTGTCAGACTGCAAAATGAAAATCGGAGAGTTACCGGGACGAGATATCATGGTCCAGCTTGGGCTAAGCCTAGTGGCCACCCAAAATGGCCTCCGACCCAGGGAATTACAGACCAAAAATATCTTCCACACCACCACATCTAACAGCTTCTACTCTCTCGACATTGTCGGGAATGATTCTGCCAAGGTAGCTGAAAGTCTAAGAGAACAGTCTGAAGATATCTGCCCAGCAGCCCCAGGACAGGAACAACAAACATGGCCATTACATGTCACCCTGAAGTTCATGGGAGACCGGACGACAAGTGGTTAAACCAATTCTCACAGTTGCCCACTCAACGAATCATAATTAACCACGTATATGCAACTGACCTAATGGACAACCCATTGCCCCCCGGACACATTGCCTATGGGGATGGATCATCATCAAAAACCCTGGATGGAGAAAAACACAACGTATATGCCGTGGTGACTCAAAAAGACAACCTCAAGACAGGACGACTCCCCGGCGACTGGTCTGCACAAGCCGCAGAAATAGTGGCACTGACAGAGGCATGTAGACTATTCCTAGAACAAGACGTGACGGTGGAAAGACACAGCCCAATCCCTGCTG
>NW_027551662.1:0-52047 GCF_051989575.1 Stigmatopora nigra | reverse complement strand
CTCTCTCGCTCTCTCTCGCTCTCTCTCGCTCTCTCTCTCGCTCTCTCTCTCGCTCTCTCTCTCGCTGTCTCTCTCGCTCTCTCTCTCGCTCTCTCTCTCGCTCTCTCTCTCGCTCTCTCTCTCGCTCTCTCTCGCTCTCTCTCGATCTCCCTCATTCGCCGCCTCTTTCCGTCCCGTCTCACTTACGCCCTTCCTTCCTTTCTTCTTCACAGGATACGGACAGTTTGATGGGGTGGTGGAATACAGTGAAACGTGAGTAATTGAAACTTAAATGTACAAGATGTTATTTTTTTCCATTTGGAGCCAGCCAAGGCAAGATTAGAGTCGGTAATTGGCAGATGTTCAGTCCATTTTTAACCGAGAGGGCCGGCCTGCCGGTCTTGTCTGGGACGTTTACCAGAAAGTCGGTCATTAAAAGGCTTTCGGTTCGTATGTGATATATGGCACTTTTTTCCCCATTTTGTCATCCAGAGTGGGACGAGTTGTTGTCAGACGAAAAATCTAAAGACCAGGACGATTCCCGGTAGGCGTGCCAGGAGGCCGTCTATCCGTCTGTTTTCCAGGAAAGTTGGAACCGACATCTCCCCCCCTCCCCCCTCCCCACAGGTCCTTTGCCACTTTGGCCAACAAGGTGAACCGAGGCCTGCCTGTCTTCAACAAGGTATTCACCGGGCGTGCCGAGGTCCTCTGGCAGCACGTGGTTATGGTTGTTTGGGTTATGGTTGTTTGGGTTATGGTTTGGGTTATGGTTTGGGTTATGGTTTGGGTTAGGGTTATTGTTAGGGGTTGGGGGTTATGGTTTGGGTTATGGTTATGGTTGGGGTTATGGCTATGGATGGGATTATGGTTTGGGTTAGGGTTCTTGTTAGGGGTTATGGTTTAGGTTAGGGTTATTGTTAGGGGTTGGGGTTATGGTTTGGGTTAGGGTTATTGTTAGGGATTAGGGGTTATGGTTTGGGTTATGGTTATAATTGGGGTTATGGTTTGGGTTAGGGTTATTGTTAGGGGTTGGGGTTATGGTTTGGTTGAGGGTTATTGTTAGGGGTTAGGGGTTATGTTTTGGGTTATGGTTATGGTTTTGGTTAGGGTTATTGTTAGGGGTTGGGGTTATGGTTTGGGTTATGGTTATTGTTAGGGGTTGGGATTATGGTTTCGGTTAGGGTTATTGTTAGGGGTTATGGTTTGGGTTAGGGATATTGTTAGGGGTTAGGGGATATGGTTTGGGTTATGGGTATGGTTGGGGTTATGGTTATGGTTTGGGTTAGGTTTTGGTTTAGGGTTATTGTTAGGGGTTGGGGTTATGGTTTGGTTGAGGGTTATTGTTAGGGGTTAGGGGTTATGTTTTGGGTTATGGTTATGGTTTGGGTTATGGTTATGGTTGGGGTTATGGTTTAGGTTAGGGTTATTGTTAGGGGTTGGGGTTATGGTTTGGGTTAGGGTTATTGTTAGGGGTTTGGGGTTATGGTTTGGGGTTATGGTTTGGGGTTATGGTTTGGGTTATGGTTATGGTTGGGGTTATGGTTATGGTTTGGGTTAGGTTTTGGGTTAGGGTTATTGTTAGGGGTTGGGGTTATGGTTTGGGTTAGGGTTATTGTTAGGGGTTAGGGGTTATGGTTTGGGTTATGGTTATTGTTAGGGGTTGGGATTATGGTTTGGGTTAGGGTTATTGTTAGGGGTTATGGTTTGGGTTAGGGATATTGTTAGGGCTTAGGGGTTATGGTTTGGGTTAGGGTTAGGGTTATTGTTAGGGGTTGGGGTTAGGGTTTGGGTTATGGTTGGGGTTATGGTTGGTGTTATGGTTGGGGTTATCAGTTAGGGTTATGGTTATGGTTGGGGATATGGTTGGAGTTATGGCTATGGTTGGGAAAATGGTTTTGGTTGGGGTTATGGTTATGGTTGGGAATCTGGTTATGGTTGGTGTGAAGTATAGAATGTATTCTTTACTACTTTTATGCTGTATAGTCACTTGGATAGAATTTTGCAGAGACTAGTGGTAAGTTTCCTTCATAACACCTATGAGTTAGGGGCAAGTCATTTACTAAGACACGCCCATTTCTCTGTGTCACTTCGTCCCGCCTTAAGTTTGTACCTAGGTCACATGACCCTTTGTTAATAAAAGGGGCTACTCTGTTGGAGGTCGGTAGGGGATTGGAACTGGTCAGGCAAGGAGATGGACTCGTCTCCAAGCGCTTGCACCTCCCGACCCCTCCCTCAGCTGATGTCTTTGAAAATCTCATCAAGCCGACTCTGCGTGTGCTACCTCTGATCCGAATTATTGAATGTATATGGTTCTAAACCTGACAGTTGGGAATCTGGTTATGGTTTGGGTTAGGGTTATGGTTTGGGTTAGGGTTATGGTTTGGGTTCGGGTTATGGTTTGGGTTAGGGTTACGGTTTGGGTTAGGGTTTGGGTTATGGTATGGGTTATGGTTTGGGTTATGGTTTGGGTTATGGTTTGGGTTATGGTTTGGGTTATGGTTTGGGTTATGGTTTGGGTTATGGTTTGGGTTATGGTTTGGGTTGTGGTTTGGGTTATGGTTTGGGTTATGGTTAATGGTGCGCCTGAAAATTCCCATTGCGGGGAAGCCCACCCCCAAGGTGTCCTGGAAGAAGGGCGAGGAGGAAGACTTGAGCGACGGCGGCCGCCTTTGCGCCGAATCCTCGGCGGTCAACACCACGCTTCTGATCAGGGATTGCCAGAGGAGCGACGCCTCCAAGTACACCGTCGCCCTGAGGAATAGCGCCGGCAGCAAGGAGTCCACCGTCTTTATCAGGTAACGGGTCGGAGGAAACTCCTCCTCGCCGCCACGCCTGTGCGCTGGCCTTGCGCTGGCCATTCGCTGACCACGGTCTGTCTTTCTTGCAGGGTGGTGGGTAAGCCCGGCATCCCCGTGGGACCGGTCAAGTTCAAGGACGTGACGGCCGACGGGGCCACGCTGAAGTGGGCCGCCCCCAAAGACGACGGGGGCTCGGAGATCACCAATTACATCCTGGAAAAGCGCGACTCGGTCACCAACATGTGGGTGACCGTCTCCTCGGCGGTGGACAAGAATGCCTTCAGGGTGACGGCTCTCCACGAAGGCACGGAATACGTCTTCCGCGTCTGCGCCGAGAACAAGTACGGCGTGGGCGAGGGACTTAAGTCGGAGCCCGTGGTGGCCAAACATCCCTTCGGTGAGTTCTTCTTTCCCTCGGCTCCCCTGAACTTGACTTTGAGGGCCGGCCCCTGAGAGCCTCTCTGTGTTTTTTCTTCCTCCAGACGTGCCCGACGCCCCGCCTCCGCCGCAGGTCGTGAGCATGCGTCACGACTCGGCCTACCTGGCCTGGTCCGACCCAAGGAAGACCGGCGGCTCACCCATAACAGGTAGCGTGACACCGGCAGAATTAGGGCCGGCTTGCGGCCTAGTGGCGCTCCTTTCTTTGGCAGCCCCTCCGTTGCTATTTGCGTTGATAGGTGGAAAATCTAGTCCTGCGTGGGTACCCACAACGTGACACCTAAATGCCATTTAATGGCGGGACTGTCGCATTGCGCCGCGTGGGTTGCCTCGGTAGGCTTGGCAGTTGTTTGTTTTAACTGAGTCATCTGAAAAATGCTAAACATACCATACGCTAACTGTACACGAGTAATGCCACAGATCACCTCGCGAGTATTTGCCGAGGGCCACGCCGCGGTTTGGCCCCCGGCCGTGCCGCACGTCGCCCGTCTGACCCTCTGACACGTTTCAACTGGTCGCACAGGGTATCACGTGGAGTTCAAGGAGAGGAACAGCATGTTGTGGAAGCGCTCCAGTCCCACCGCCCTGAGAATGAAGGAACACAAGGCCACGGGGCTGACCGAGGGCCTGGAGTACGAATTCAGGGTCACGGCCATCAACTTGGCCGGCATCGGCAGACCCAGTCCGCCCACCGAGCCCGCCGTGGCCCTGGATCCCATCGGTGAGTGAGCCCAGTCGGCCTAAACTGCCGCTATTGTCCTTCCGGCTAAACGCGTCGCCGTGTGTGTGTGTCCAGACGCTCCGGGCAAACCCCAACCCGTTAACGTCACCAGAAGCGCGGTGACCCTCCAGTGGGCGGAGCCGCAGTTTGACGGCGGCCACAGGCTGACGGGCTACATCGTGGAGAGGCGGGACCTTCCTTCCAAGATCTGGGTGAAGAGCAACAGCGGCAACGTGGTGGAGCCCGCCTACACCGTCACCCAACTCCAAGAGGGCTGCAAATACGAATTCCGAATCCGGGCCAAGAACGCCGCCGGAGCCCTCAGTCCGCCGTCCGAGGAGACGGATACCATCGTCTGCGTGGACGAATACGGTGAGTCGGACTGGCCGGCCGGCACTCTCCGGACGGCGAATCGTGACCCCCTTTTTCCCTTCCCGTCCAAAGCCGCCCCCACCATCCTCATCGACGCTCAGGTGAGGGAGGCCGGGGTGACGGTCAGAGCCGGCGAAACGGCGGTGATCACGGCCACCGGCATTCTGGGCAAGCCGCCGCCGGCCTCGCGCTGGTCCAAGGGAGGAAAGGACTTGAAGCCCTCCGAAGTGGTCCACATCGAGCAGACGGCCACCTCGTCCACTCTCTCCGTCAAATACGCCTCCAGGAAGGACTCTGGGGATTACGTCATCACGGCCAGCAACCCCTTCGGCGTCAAGGAGGAAACGGTCAAGGTGAAAGTTTTAGACGTCCCCGCCGCCCCCGGCCCCATCCACTGCGCCGGCGTCTCCTCCGAGAAGGTCACCCTCAGCTGGGCGCCGTCCCCCGAGGACGGCGGCTCGCCCATCAAGCACTACAAGCTGGAGAAGCGGGAAACCGGCCGCCTCCTCTGGACCATTCTGGAGGAGGAGGTGCCGGACTGCCACTACGTGGCCACCAAACTCATCCAGGACAACGAGTACATCTTCCGAGTGTCGGCCGTCAACCAGTACGGCGCCGGCGAGGCGGCTCACTCCCGGCCCGTCAAGATGGTGGATAGGTTTGGTGAGTGGCGCTTGGGTTACCGCCCACACGTATCTGGCCCCGGCGTGTCAATGAAAGCCGAGGCGCCCCTTTTCCCAGGTCCTCCCGGCCCGCCGTCCAAGCCCGAGATCCTAGAGGTCGACGGACACTCGGTGACGCTGACGTGGAGGAGGCCGGCCGACGACGGCGGCGGCGACATCCTCGGCTACGCCGTGGAGAAGAAGGAGAAGAAGGGCAGCAGGTGGCTCAGGGCCTCCAAGAAGTCGCTGACCGAGCTGAGCTACGCCGTGACCGGCCTGACCGAAGGCTTGCAGTACGAGTTCCGCGTCTCGGCCGAGAACAAAGCCGGCTACGGGGAGCCCGGCGAGCCCTCGCTACCGGTCACCACCGTCGTCGCCACCTGTGAGTCGTAACCGAGGCCCGCCCGGCCGGGCAAAATGCCCAATGGAAAAATGTCCGCGCCGTCGCTAATCTTCCACTCCTCCCGGCGGCAGATGTTCCCGGTCCGCCCGTCAACCCCAGGGTGACAGACACCGGCCAGACCACGGCCACTCTCAATTGGGGAAAACCACTGGACAACGGCGGGCTCCACGTCACCGGCTATGTGATCGAGCACCGCAAAGAAGGCGCGGAGGAATGGATCAAGGACACGGCGCCCTCGTCCCCCCTGAGAATCACCGAGTTCGTGGTGCCCGGACTGGAAAACGCCGGCAGATACCACTTCCGGATTCCGGCTGCGAGTACTACTTCCGCGTCTACGGCGAGAACGAGTACGGCGTCGGCGAAGGCGCCGAGACCCCCGATCCCATCCGCGCCTCGCAGGCGCCGGGCCCCCCGGCGAGCATCGTGCCCGTGGACGTGACCAAGAACTCGGTCAGCCTGGCCTGGACCAAACCCAAGCACGACGGAGGCAGCCGGCTGACGGGCTACGTCCTGGAAGCCCAGAAGAGGGGCACCGATCAGTGGGCCCACGTCAGCAGCCTGAGAGGCATGGACTTTACCGTCAAGAACCTCAACGAGAAGGAGGAATACACCTTCCGCGTGATGGCCGTCAACTACTCGGGCAGGAGCGCCCCCCGCCAGAGCAAGCCCGTGTGCGTCCGGGATTCCTCCTCCCCGCCCGACCTGGACCTGCTCACCCTCTGCCAGGCCACCGTGGTGGCTCGGGCCGGAGAGGACATCAGGGTGGAGATTCCCGTGGCCGGACGCCCCAGGCCGGCCGTCAGCTGGCAGAAGGACGGCGGCGCCCTGAAGCTGACCCAGAGGACCAACGTGGAGCGCACCCCGACCACCGTGGTCCTCAGCGTCAAGGAATGCACCAGGGCCGACAGCGGCACCTACGCCGTGACGGCCAAGAACCTGGCGGGTACCGTCAGCGACGACGTGTGGATCAGAGTGCACGACGTCCCGGGCCCGCCCAAGGGACCCGTGCTCATCACGGAAATCTCCCGCACCTACTGCGTCTTCGCCTGGGACGCGCCGGAAAACGACGGCGGCGTCCCCATCAACAACTACGTGCTGGAGATCCGAGACACCGCCACGCAGACTTGGAGCGAGCTGACCTCCGCCGCCATCCGCACCACCTTCAAGGCCACCCGCCTGACCACGGGCTCGGAGTACCAGTTCCGGGTCAGGGCCAAAAACCGCGACGGCGTGGGCCCGGCCATAACCTCCGAGTCGGTGGTGGCCGCCTACCCCTTCAAAGTTCCGGGACCGCCCGGCACGCCCCGGGTGGTGGCCTTCACCAAGGACTCCATAACCGTCGGCTGGAACGAGCCCGTGTCCGACGGCGGGGACCAAGTGGCCGGCTACCACGTGGAGAGGAAGGAGCGGAGCAGCATCACGTCGCAGAGAATCAGCCTGGGTCTGGTCAAAGGGAACCTCCTCAAGTCCAGCGGCCTGGAGGACGGCGCCGCCTACGAGTTCCGCGTCATGGCGGAGAACAAGGCCGGCATCGGCAAGGCCAGCAAGGCCTCGGAGCCCATCGTGGCCCTGGACCCGGTGGACCCCCCGGGCGCGCCCGTGCCCACCTCGGTCACCGACAACGCCGTCACTGTGGCCTGGACCAAGCCCGAGTACGACGGCGGATTCAAGATCACCGGCTACACGGTGGAGAGGCGAGAACTGCCCGCCGGTCGCTGGACGAAGGCCAACTTCACCAACGTCACGGAGAGCGCCTTCACCGTCAGCGGACTGACCCGCGACGCCCTCTACCAGTTCCGCGTGACGGCGAGGAACTCTGCCGGAGCCGTGAGCGCCCCGTCGGAGCCCTCGGAGCCTGTGGCCTGCAAGGACGACGTGGTGGAGCCGCGCATCATGGTGGACGCCGTCTTCAAGGACGTGCTCCTGGTCAAGGCCGGGGAGTCCTTCAAGCTGGACGCCGACGTAGCCGGGCGACCCGCCCCCCGCCTGACTTGGACCAAGAACCAAAAGGAAGTGGAGAACACCTTCAAGCTGGACGTCAAGCACGGCGAGCTGACCTCCACGCTGACCAACAAGGACTCTGTCCGGGCCGACGGAGGAGAATTCCTCTTGACGGCCGCCAACGCCGGCGGCTTCTGCAAGCACGTCTTCAGGGTCAAAGTACTGGACAGGCCCGGCCCGCCGCTGGGACCCCTGGCCGTCGGCCGGGTCACGGCCGACGACTGCCTGCTGACGTGGGCCCCGCCCGCCGACGACGGCGGTTCCCAGATCGAAGGCTACGCGGTGGAGAAACGGGAATCCGGCAGACTGCTGTGGAGCGAGGCGGCCTCCCACCTGCGGGACACCCAGCTCAAAGTGGGCAAGCTCCTCAAGGGAAACGAGTACATCTTCAGAGTGAGGGCGCTCAACAAATACGGCAGCGGCGAGCCCCTGGACTCGGAGCCCGTTCTGGCCGACGATCCGTACCGGGTCCCCGACGCGCCCCGGAACCCGCTGGTGGCCGCCACCGCCGAGGATTCCATGCTGGTGAGCTGGCAGGCGCCCGAGAGCGACGGCGGGGCGCCCGTCGACAACTATCACGTGGAGAGGAAAGACCGGCAGGGCCTGCGCTGGGTCAAGTGCAACAAGAGGAAGGTGAAAGACCTGCAGTTCAAGGCCACGGGCCTGGTGGCCGGACACGAATACGAATTCCGGGTCAGTGCGGAGAACGCCGCCGGCGTGGGCCTGTCCAGCCCCTCCAGCCCTCTGTACAAGGCCAGCGACGCCCTGTACAAACCGGGGCCCCCCTGCAACCCCAGAGTTCTGGACACCACCAGCTCGTCCATCACCGTGGCCTGGAAAAAGCCCGCCTACGACGGCGGCTCCGACATCACCGGTTACGTGGTGGAGTGCTGCGTCCCCGCCGCCGGCAAAGAGGAGGAGGAGGAGGCGGAGGATTGGCGAATCGCCACGCCCAAGGAGGGACTACTGGCCACCTCCTTCACCCTGATCAATCTGACGGAGGACGCCGAGTACAAGATCAACATCTCGGCCGTCAACGGCGAAGGGATGGGCCAGGCGGCCGGCGTGCCCGGCCGGCCCAGGGCCGAGGACCGACTCCTCCCGCCGGAGCTGGACTTGGACGCCGAGCTCTGCAAGACGCTCACCCTCCGCGCCCGCTGCACCCTGCGACTCTTTGTTCCCATCAGGGGACGGCCGGCCCCGCGAGCCAAGTGGACCAAGGGAGACGACGAGCAGGCGGTGGAGAGGGCCACCGTGGACACCACCACCTCCTACACCTCGCTGGTGGTGGGAAACGTCAACCGTTGGGACAGCGGCAAGTATAATCTGACGCTGGAGAACAGCTCTGGCTCCAAAGCCGTCTCGGTGCAAGTCAGGGTACTGGACACTCCCGGCGCTCCGCTGGACCTGAAGATCGCCGGCGTGACCTGTCGATCCGTGACGCTGAGCTGGGAAGCGCCGGCCAGCGACGGCGGCTCCGAGATCAAGAACTACATCGTGGAGAAGCGCGAATCCACCCGGAAGGCTTACGCCACCGTCAGCGCCACCTGCCACCGCACCACCTTTACGGTGGAGCCGCTCCTGGAAGGCTGCAACTACTATTTCCGGGTCTTGGCCCAGAACCAGTACGGCGTGGGCCCGCCCGTGGAGACGGGCGAATCGGTCAAAGTGTCGGAGAGACCCCAACCTCCCGGCAAGATAAGCCTGAAGGACGTCATCGAGAACAGCGTCACGCTCACCTGGGAAAAGCCCCAGCACGACGGCGGCAGCCGGGTGGGCTTCTACGTGGTGGAGCTGCAACCCAGGGGTGCCGACAAGTGGACGCAGGCCGTCGTCGTCAAGGAAACGGAAGCCACCGTGGGCGCCCTGGCCACCGGCCAGGAATACACTTTCCGCGTGGCGGCCAGGAACGACCAAGGCACCGGTGACCCCCGTCAGATCGGCGTCCCCGTCATCGTGAAGGAGCTGGTGACGGCGCAGGTCGTCAAGACGCCCTTCCACACCTTCAGCGTGGCGGGCCAAGACCTGACCCTGGAGCTTCCCTACGTGGCCCGGCCCAAGGCGGACGTCTCCTGGCACCGAGGCGGCCAACCGCTCAAGAGGACCACCCGCGTCAACTTTGCCGCCTCGGAAACCTTGCTGACCCTCGCCATCAAGGAGGCCCGCGGGGAGGATTTCGGAGAGTACCGGGTGGCCCTGGTCAACACGGCGGGCCGGGCCACCGCGCAGGTCGCCGTGGTGGTGCTGGACAAGCCCGGTCGGCCGCTGGGTCCCATCCGGGTGGAGGAGGTCACCTCGGACAGCGTGACCGCCTAGGGACCGCCGGAGTATGACGGCGGTTGCACCATCAACAACTACACCGCGGAGAAGAGAGACACCTCCACCACCAATTGGACCCTGGTGTCCGCCAACCTGGCCAGGTGCAAAGTGAAAGCCTGTCGCCTGAAAGCCGGCGCCGAATACCAGTTCCGGATCACGGCGGAAAACCGCTACGGCAAAGGACCGGCCCTCCAGTCCGAGTGCATCGTGGCCCAGTACCCGTACAAAGTCCCGGGCCCCCCGGGAACTCCCAGCGTGGCCTCCTCCACCAAAGACAGCATGGTGGTGACCTGGAACGAACCGGTCAGCGACGGAGGCAGCGCCGTTTTGGGCTACCATCTGGAGCGCAAGGAGAGAAGCAGCATCCTCTGGGTCAAACTCAACAAATTGCTCATCAAGGAGCAAAGCTGGAAGATCTCCGGCCTGGAGGCGGGAATGGAATACGAGTTCAGAGTCTACGCCGAGAACATAGTGGGCGTGGGCAAAGTCAGCAAAGTCTCCGAGGGCCAGGTGGCCAGAGACCCCTGCGACCCCCCGGGCGCGCCCGAGGCCACCGAGATCACCGGCCATTCGGTCCGCATCGCCTGGACCAAGCCCGAGTACGACGGCGGCGCCAAGATCACCGGCTACACGGTGGAAAAGAAGGAGCTTCCCGAAGGACGCTGGTCCAAAGCCAACTTCACCAACGTCACGGAGACGGAGTACGCCGCCACGGGACTGCTCCCGGACGGCCGCTACGAGTTCCGAGTCATGGCCAGAAACGCCGCCGGGGTCTCCAGTCTCCCCTCCTACAGCAGCGGCCCCATCACCGCCAGAGACGACATCCGGCCCCCCCGCGTCAGCATGGACCCCCAGTACACTCAGACCCTGGTGGTGAAGGCGGGGGAGAGCTTCAAGATCGACGCCGACGTTCACGGAAAGCCCCCGCCCTCCGTCGCCTGGCTGAAGGACCGGCAGGAAGTGGCCGACACCCCGCGCCGAGAGATCAGGAACACGGCCACCCGCGCCTGCCTGGCCGTCAAAGAGGCCCGACTCCACGACGGAGGCCTCTATACTCTCTTGCTGAAAAACCCGGGGGGTGAAAAGGCCACCCCGGTCAAGGTGGTGGTCCTGGACAGACCGGGACAGGCGCAGGGCCCCCTGGCCGTGACGGACATCCTCAAGGACCGTTGCCGCCTGACGTGGCGGGAGCCGCTCCAGGACGGCGGCAGCAAGATTAGCCACTACGTGGTGGAGAGGAGAGAGAGCAGCCGGCTGGTCTGGACGGTGGTGGAGTCCGACGTGGCCGACACCTGGTTGGACGTCGCCAAGCTCCTGGAGGGCAACGAGTACGTCTTCCGAGTGCAAGCCGTCAACGAGTTCGGCACCGGCGCGCCGCTCCTGTCTGAGCCGGCCACCATCAGGGACCCCAACACGGTGCCCGGATCGCCCAGAGCTTTGGAGGTCTCGGAGGTGAAGAAGGATTCCGTGCTCCTGACCTGGGAGGCCCCCACTGACCACGGAGGCACTCCCATCACCGCCTACGTCATCGAAAAGCACGACAAAGAGGGCGTGCGTTGGACCAGATGCAACAGGGGCCCCGTCCCGCATTTGTCTTTCAAGGTCACGGGACTCCTGGAAAGTCACAGTTACGAGTTCAGGGTGGCCGCCGAGAATGCCGTCGGCGTGGGCCGGCCCAGTTCCGCCACCGTCTACCACCGAGCCCTGGACCCCGTCTTCAGGCCCGGCCCGCCGCAGAATCCCAGAGTGACCGACACCACCAGATCTTCCGTCTTCCTGTCGTGGGGCAAGCCCCTCTGCGACGGCGGCTCGGAGATCCAGGGATACGTGGTGGAACGCCGCGCCGCCACCGGCGGCGGGGCGCCGACGGAAGCCACCGAGGCGTCGGCCCCCGAGGAGGACTGGGTCATGTGCACGCCGCCCACCGGTGTCAAGAAGACCAAATTTGAGGCGGCCCAGCTGACGGAGAATCGGGCTTACCACTTCAGAGTGTGCGCCAGCAACAAGGTCGGACTCGGCGAGGCCGCCCAGGTGACCGGGGCGGTGGTGGCCCAAGAGAGGGAGGAGCAACCCGACCTGGACATCGATCCGGAACTGCGGAAGATCGTGAGCGTCCGGGCCGGACTCACGCTCCGACTTTTCATCCCCGTCCGGGGAAGACCGGCTCCCGCCGTCCGGTGGGACAAGGACGAGGCGCCGCTGAAGGACGGGGCTCAAGTGGAAGTGACCGGCAGCTACACGGCGCTGACCATCGACCACGCCAGCAGGACGGACAGCGGCAAATACACGG
Organism: Stigmatopora nigra; assembly: GCF_051989575.1. Taxonomy (NCBI): domain Eukaryota; kingdom Metazoa; phylum Chordata; class Actinopteri; order Syngnathiformes; family Syngnathidae; genus Stigmatopora; species Stigmatopora nigra. The sequence continues at coordinate 40,064 of NW_027551662.1, read as the reverse complement.
TCACGGCGGTCAACGCCAGCGGAAGCAAGTCGGCCGGCGTGGCGGTGCGGGTACTGGATACGCCCGGCGCACCCGTCAACTTGAGCGTGAAGGAAATCACCAGCCAGTCGGTGACGCTGGCCTGGGACGCGCCTCTCTCGGACGGCGGCTCCAAGGTCAAGAACTACGTTGTGGAAAAGAGGGAGAGCACGCGCAAAACCTACGCCGCCGTGGACACCAATTGCCACGCGCTCTGCTGCAAGATCGAGCCGCTGCAGGAGGGCTGCTGTTACTACTTCCGCGTCCTGGCGGAGAACGCCCACGGCGTGGGCCCGCCCGCCGCCACCCTGGACCCGCTCAAGGTCTCGGAGGTGCCTCAGGCCCCCAGGAGCCTGAGCGTGACGGACCAGACCGACACCAGCGTGTCTCTGGCCTGGGAACGTCCCGAATACGACGGCGGCAGCCGGGTGGCCCAGTACCTGTTGGAGGTTCAGCTCAAGGGTCAGGAGAAGTGGTCCGGCGTCAACACCTACAAGGGCACGGCCGCCACCGTTTCCAATCTCAACCCGGGAGAGGAGTACCTCTTCCGGGTCACGGCCATCAACGACAAGGGCAAGAGCCAGCCCCGGGTCCTGTCCGGCCACGTCGCCGCCAAGAACTTGGTGTTCCAGCCCGACGTGCGACCGGCTTTCAGCAGCTACAGCGTCCACGTGGGCAAAGACCTCCGGGTCCGAGTACCCGTCTTCGGGCGGCCCAAGCCCACCGTGGCGTGGACCAAGAATGGCGCGCCCCTCAAGTTCACCACCAGAGTCAACATTCACAACGAGCAGAGCCACACCAGTCTGAGCATCAAGGAGGCGGCGGGCGACGACGGAGGCATGTACGGCATCCGGGCCACCAATCCGGCCGGCCAGAAGGAGGCCACGCTGGAGATCGTGGTACTGGACAAACCCGGCCCGCCCACCGGCCCCGTCAAGTTCGACGAGATCACCACGCAGAGCGTGACGCTGTCCTGGGCCCCGCCCCAGCGCGACGGCGGTTGCCAGATTTCCAACTACATCGTGCAGAAGAGAGAGACCGTCGGCACCACTTGGGAAAACGTCAACGCCAACTACGCCAGGACCACCATCAAGGTGCCCAGGCTGAAGGCCGGAGCCGAGTGCCAGGGACCCCTGCGACCCCTCCGGCGCCCTCCGGGCCGTCCACGTGACCAAAGACGCCATCGTCATCCGCTGGACCAAGCCCGAATACGACGGCGGCAGCAACGTGACCGGCTACCTGGTGGAAAGGTGCGACCTGCCCGAGGGCCGTTGGGTGAGGGCCAACTTCACCAACGTGACGGAGACCCAGTTCACCGCCACGGGCCTCAGCGAGAACTCCCAGTACGACTTCAGGGTGGCGGCCAAGAACGCCGCCGGCACCGTCAGCAAGCCGTCGTACAACAGCGGGCCGATCACGGCCGGCGACGGCGCCGAGGCGCCCACATTCTCCGTGGACCCCGCCTTCGCCAAGGCCGTGGTCCTGAACGCCGGCGAGACCTTCAAGCTGGACGCCGACGTGGGTGGCAAGCCCCCGCCGGCCATGCGCTGGTTCAGGGGCGAAGTGCCGCTGGAAAATACCCTCAGGCTGGACATCAAGAACACGGAGAGTCGCGCCCTGATCCTGGTCAAAGACGCGGCCAGGGAGGACAGCGGCACCTACACGCTCCAGTTGACCAACCAGGCCGGCAGCCAGAGCGCGCACTTCCAAGTCTCCGTCTTGGACCGGCCCGGTCCTTGCCGGGGACCCCTTCACGTGGCCGGCGTGGCCGAGGATCGCTGCTCGCTGGCTTGGCGTCCGCCTTCCTCCGACGGGGGTTGTCCCGTCACCCACTACGTCATCGAGAGGAGGGAGACCAGCCGTCTGGCCTGGACGGTGGTTTCTCCTGCCTGCACGGCCACCTGCTACAAGGTCACCAACCTGCTGGAGGGCGACGAATACATCTTCCGCGTGACGGCGGTCAACCGCCACGGCGCCGGCGGCCCCCTGGAGTGCGAGCCCGTGCTCTGTAAGACTCCCTTCGTACTCCCCGGTCCGCCTCACGTGGAGGACGTGGGCGACATCACTCGCGACGGCATGACCGTCAGGTGGAGCCCCCCGGAATCCGACGGCGGCAGCCAGATCTCAAACTACGTGGTGGAGAAGAAGGACAGGGAGGGCGTCAAGTGGACCAGGTGCAACCGCCAGAAGGTCACGGACCTCTCCTTCAGAGCCACCGGCCTGAGCGCCGGCCACGACTACGAGTTCCGGGTGAGCGCCGAGAACGCGGTGGGCTCGGGAGAGCCGTCCCTGCCGACCTCCTACTACAAGGCGGCCGATCCCAAGTACAGGCCGGGCTCCCCCGCCTACGTGAGTGTGGTGGACTCCACGGCCAGCTCCATCACCGTCTCCTGGGGCAAGCCGCCGTCGGACGGGGGCAGCCCCGTCCAGGGCTACCTGGTGGAGGTCTGCGAGGCCGAGACGGAGCAATGGACCATGGTCACCCCCCCGACCGGCCTGCGTCTCAACAAATACCAGATCCCCCGGCTGAAAGAGGGCCGGGAATATCGAATTCAAGTGTGCGCCCTCAACAAGGTCGGCGTGGGCGAGCCGGCCGTGCTCCCGGGAACCGCCAGGGCGGAAGAGAGGCTGGAGGCGCCTCAGATCCACCTGGACTCCGAGCTGCGCAAGGGAATATCCGTGAAGGCCGGCGGCTCGTTCAGGATACACGTTCCCTTCAGGGGCAGGCCCGCCCCCGAGGTGAAGTGGTCCAAGGACCTGGGCACCCCCACCGAAAAGGCGGTGGTGGAAAAGGGCCCCGCCTTCACCCAGCTCTCCGTGGACTCCTGCGACCGGTGCGGGGAAGTACACGCTCACCCTCAGCAACGGCAGCGGCTCGGCCACCGAAGCGGTGGCCGTCAAAGTCCTGGACACGCCGGGGGCCCCGCTCATCCTGGCGGTGAAGGACGTGAGGAAGGACTCGGTCACCCTGGTCTGGGAGGCGCCGGCCAACGACGGGGGTTCCAAAGTCAAGAGCTACGTGGTGGACAAGCGGGAATCCACCCGCAAGGCCTACGCCAACGTCTCGGCCAAGTGCGCAAAGACCACCTTCAAGGTAGAGAACCTGACGAAAGGCGCCTCCTACTACTTCAGGGTCATGGCCGAGAACGAGTACGGCGTGGGCCAGGCGGCGGAGACCAAGACGGCGTCCAAGGCTTCCGAGGTACCGCTCCCCGTCGGCAAGGTCTCCCTGGTGGACGTGACCAAAGTCAGCGTCTCCTTGGCCTGGGACAAACCCGAGCACAACGGGGGCAGTCGCATCGCCGGCTACCTGCTGGAGATGCAGCCCAAGGGTACGGACAAGTGGGGCGTCGCCGCCAACACCAAGACCTGCGAGGGCACGGCGACCGGCCTCGCCGCCGGCACCGAGTACCTCTTCCGCGTCCTGGCCTACAACGAGAAGGGCAAGAGTGAGCCCAGGGCGCTGGCGGCGCCCGTGGTGGCCGCCGACGTCAGCCTGGAGCCCGGCGTGGCCGTGCCCTTCGACACCTACAGCGTGCCGGCCGGAAAAGACCTGACCCTGAGCTTCCCCGTCCTGGGCAGGCCCAAACCACGAATCGGCTGGACCAAGGACGGCCAGCTCCTCAAAGTCACATCCAGGGTCCACGTGCTCAACACTCCCGCCACCACCGGCATTCAGATCAGCCAGGCGTGCAAGGAGGACTTTGGCCAGTACACCGTCACGGCCAGCAACGACGCGGGCACCCTGAGCCGGAAGCTGGCCGTCATCGTCCTGGACAAGCCGGGCCTGCCCGGCGGTCCGCTCCGGATCGGGGAGGTCGGCGACACCTTCGTCCACCTCTCGTGGGAGCCCCCCGTCTACAAGGGGGGTTGCCAGGTCAAGCATTACATTGTGGAAAAGAGAGAGACCACGGGCAACACCTGGCAGCCGGTGGCCACGCAGCTGGCCCGCACCGCTCTCAAAGTGAGCAAGCTCCAGACCGGCGGCGAGTACCAGTTTAGGGTGGCGGCGGAGAACCGATACGGAAGAGGCGCCCCTCTGGACTCCAAGGCGGTGACGGTCCAGTACCCCTACAAGCCGCCGGACCCCCCGGGGACACCTTTGGTCAAGTCTGCCACCAACAACCGGGATCTCATCGCCGACTGCCGCGCCTCGGTCACCAAGCTGCGCCGGGGTTGCGAGTACGACTTCAGGGTCTACGCCGAGAACGCCGCCGGTCTGAGCCCGCCCAGCGAACTGTCCGCCTCCTTCCGAGCCCTGGACCCCCTGACGGTTCCCGCCGCACCCTCCAAGCCCAAGATTGTTCACTCTACCCGGGACAGCGTGTCCATCGTTTGGAAAGCGCCCGCCGACAATGGCGGCGCCCCCGTCCTGGGATACGCCGTGGAATACAGGGACTACGTAGGCAAGCTGGCCAGAGAGGGGGAAGGATATGAAGAGGAGGAAGAGGAGGAGGAAGAGGAGGAGGAAGAGCCGCAGAGATGGCTGGAAGCCATGGCGCTCACCAAGAGCTTGGAGATGACAGTCACCGGCCTAAAAAACGCCGCCCAATATGAATTCTGCGTCAAAGCCATCAACAAAATGGGAAGCAGCGTGCGCAGCCGGCGCTCGGACGCCGCCGCCGCCACCGAGAGGACGGCGCCGCCCACGTTCGACGCCGACGTGGAGACGCGCAAGGTCCTGGTGGTGAAGCGCGGCCTGGCCTTCACCCTCAAGGTTCCCTTCAAGGGTCAACCCGTTCCCTCGGCCGTATGGTCCAAGGAGGGCACCGACCTGAAGGCCAGGGGAACCGCGGAGACCAGCGACTCCGACGCTTCGCTGACCATCGAAAACTCGGGCAGGAACGACTCCGGAGAGTACCGCCTGACCATCGCCTCCGACTTGGGAGAGGCCACCTTGCCGCTGAGCGTCAAGGTGCTGGACTCCCCGGGCCCCCCGCTCAACGTCAAGGTTTCGGCGGTCACTCGGGACTCGGCCGCTCTCACGTGGGAAGCCCCCGACAACGACGGCGGCGACGCCGTCGAGGCCTACCACGTGGAGAAGCGCGAGGCCAGCAAGAAGGCCTGGGTTTCCGTGACCACCAACTGCCACGCCCCGGCCTGCAAAGTAGAGGACCTGCTGGAAGGGGCCGTCTATTACTTCAGAGTAATGGGGAAGAATGAGTATGGAGTGGGGGTAGCTCAGGAAGTGAAGGCCGGCACCAAGATCACAGGTAAGCTCCCGTCCGAGGCCCAAATCCGGCCAAATCCGGCCAAATCCGGCCAAATCCGGCCAAATCCGGCCAAATCCGGCCCACTCACTCCTCAATTGTCTTTGCAGAGGTGCCCAGTCCGCCCGCCAAATTGGGAGTGGCCGACGTCACCAGGGACAGCGTGACCATCGCCTGGACGCGGCCAGAGTACGACGGCGGCAGCCGAGTCAAGGCCTACCTGCTGGACGCCCTGGAGAAGGGCCAGACCAAATGGGTCAAGTGCGCCACGGTGAAGACCACCAGCCACACCGTCAAAAGCCTGCGGGAAGGCGCCGAGTACTTCTTCAGAGTGCGAGCCGAGAACCACGCCGGTCTGAGCGAGGCCAAAGAGATGATTGTACCCGTCCTCGTCAAAGAAATTCTGGGTAATTCCCCGGCCCGCCGTCTCCGCCGCCGAGTTCATCGGTCCCGTCAAATGTCACCGCCAGAGTCTTCTCTCTGAACCCGCTACGGGGCTTGTTCTACCCGGCCCCGCTGAGCCGACTTTTGCTTGAATTTTGACAGAGGCTCCAGAGTTCGACCTGAAGAACTACCCCAAAAATACCGTCTACGTGAGAGCCGGATCCGACCTGACCTTTGACATCCCGCTGAGCGGCAAGCCCATGCCAAAAGTCAGCGTGTCCAAGAACAACGTGCCGGTCAAGGGATCCAAGAGACTCTCCGCCCGGGTCACCCCCGACAGCCTGAGCGTCAGCCTGGAGCAAAGCGTCGCCGGCGATGCCGGGAAGTACCAACTGAGCGCCAGCAATGCGGGCGGCGCCAGCCAGATCTCGGTGAACGTGGTGGTGCTGGATAGGCCCGGACCACCCCTGGGGCCCGTGGAAATCCTGGAGGTGGGAGAGACTACGGCGCACCTGAAATGGACTCCTCCGGAGTACGACGGCGGGAGTCCCGTCACCAACTACGTGCTCCTGAAACGGGAAACCAGCACCCCCACCTGGACAGAGGTGTCGGCCAACGTGGCGCGGAGCCAGATCAGAGCCACCAAGCTGACCAGGGGAGAGGAGTATCAGTTCCGAGTCAGGGCCCAGAACCGTTACGGTCTCAGCGAGCACCTCGACAGCAAGCCGGTGACGATCCGGCTTCCTTTCGGTGAGTCGCCGGGCGGATTTTGTTTTCTCCGACCCCCCCCCACCCCCCCCCCACCCCACGGCCTTTCCCAAAGCCACCGCCAACTGACTTGTGGCTCTGCGCTTTGAATTCCAGTGGCTCCGGGGCCTCCGTCCACCCCCTGGGTTAGTTTTGTCTGTCGAGACAACCTGACCGTCTGCTGGAACGAACCGGTCAACGACGGCGGCAACGCCGTGACGGGCTACCACCTTCACATGAAGGAAAGGAGCAGCATCCTCTGGCAGAAGATCAACAAAAGCGCCATAGCCGGGAACCAGATGCGGGTCAGCAACATCTGCCCGGGTCTCATCTACGAGTTCAAGGTCACGGCAGAAAACGCCGCCGGGGTGGGCAAAATGAGCAAGACCTCGGAAGAGGTTCTGGCTATCGACGCGTGCGGTGAGTAGCCCTTCTTCTCTGTCACCTATTCGCCGCCACCACGTCGCCTCGCCGCCACCCTAATTGAAAAGCAAGTATAATGATTATCTTTGTACTGGCTCTTGACTAATTCATTTCAGTTCACTTTGAAGAGCCAGTACAAAGATAATCATTTTACCTGCTTTTTAATATTAAACACATTATCAATAAGCAGCCATTCTAAAAATGAGTTCATTCTTTGACTTTTAGCTTTTTGGGATGCATTACTGGTCCCCGCTGGACTTTTTTTCTTCTCCTTGGATTTCTTCTGTCCTGAATGCCCTTGTTATTCCTCAATGAATGTTAACTGTAAGGGGCCGCCTGTGGCCCGCGGGCCGAGGTCGAAAACCCCCCGCACAAACACGACCGGGGGCGGGGCCAGCGCGTCGCTGGCGCGACGTCCGCTCGGCCAACCAACCGGCCTAACCTAATGGCGACGCGCCTTTGTGTCCGCCACAGAGCCCCCCGCAAATGTCCGCGTCAGCGAAGTCACCAAGAACTCGGTGCGCCTGACCTGGCAGAGGCCGCCGTACGACGGCGGCAGTAAGATCAGCGGCTACAGCGTGGAGAGGAGGGATGCGGCCAGCGGAAGGTGGGTGAAGGCCAACTTCACCAACATCCCGGAGATGGGCTTCACGGCGTCCGGGCTGACTCAGGACGAGACCTACGAGTTCAGGGTGTACGCCAAAAACGCCGTGGGCTCCGTCAGCAACCCTTCTCTGATCGCCGGCCCGGTCACTTGCGTGGACGCCCGCGGTGAGTGCTCCTTCCGTCCCCCTCCGGCTCTCGTGGGTTTCGCCACCGGGCGGGGCCGTCATCCGCCTGCTCTGTCGCGCAGGCGCCCCGGCCATCGACCTGCCTCCCGAGTACCTGGACGTGGTTCGCTACAGAGCCGGAACCTCGGTTAAGATCCGAGTGGGAATCCTCGCCGTGCCACTGCCCGGCATCGAGTGGCTGAAGAACGGAAGGGAGCTGGTGGCCTCTTCGTCCTTGTGCGTGGAGAGCACAACGGACTCCTCGGCCATTTTGATCAAGGACGCCACGCGCCAACACACCGGCTCTTATGAGATCAAAATCAAGAACACACTGGGCTCAGCTAGCGCCACCATCGCCATGGAGATCCTGGGTAGGTGCATTTTTTTCTTCTTTTGCGGTCGCCTCTGAATAGTTGTTTTGGTTTTTAACGCCAAGCCCACTTGACTCAGACAAACCCGGACCGCCGAGCGGAAGCATCGGCTTCAACCTCGTCACGGCAGACCGGATCGCCTTCCGCTGGGAGCCCGTGTGCGAGGCCGACCTGGGAGGCTCCCAGGTGACGCACTACGTCGTGGAGAGGCGCGAAACCAGCAGAGTGGTCTGGGCGACCGTCTCGGAGGATCACCGGCAGACGTACATCTCGGTGGGCAAACTGGTGCGGGGAAACGAATACGTCTTCCGCGTCATGGCCGTCAACAAGTACGGCGTGGGAGCCCCGCTGGAGTCGGAGCCCGTGGTGGCAAAGAATGCTTTCGGTAAGCTCGGGGAGCACCGGGGCCTTTCCGCCCGGAGCCTTTCCGCCGGGAGCCATTCCGCCCGTCGGGTGCCTTCGGGCGACCTTCTCACCTCTGGTTTCTGCCCGTCTCCCTCCGCCAGTCACCCCGGGGCAGCCGCACACTCCCGAAGTCAGCCTCATTACCAAGACCACCATGGTGGTGGAGTGGGAAAGTCCGGGCGTAGACGGCGGTAGCGCGGTGACCGGCTACTACCTGGAGCGGCGTGACAAGAAAAGTCTGCGCTGGTTGCGCGTTTACAAGGAGCCCATTCCCGACAACAAAAAGACCGTCTACCACCTCACCCAAGGGAACCGGTACCAGTACCGCGTCTGCGCCATCAACAGGGCCGGAGAAGGCCCCTTCTCGGAAGAATCCGACTTTTACGAGGCCGCCGATCCCATCGGTGAGTCGTCCGGGTCACCGCTTTGGGGAAGGCGCCACAGAGTCGGGCGCCACCGAGTCGGGCGCCCTCGCCGACCACTTCTCTCGTTTTTTCCAGAATGCCCCGACGAGCCTCGCAAGCTGAAGGTGCTGGATTCCACCAAGACCTCCATCACTTTGGCCTGGTCCCAGCCCGAATGGGACGGGGGCAGCCAAGTGACCGGCTACGTGGTGGAGAAGCTGGTGGAAGGAGAGGAGGACTGGGCCACGCTCACGTCCAAAGGAGAGGTCAAGACCACCGAGTACACCGTCCACGACTTGAAGCCGGACGTCAACTACTTCTTCCGAGTTTCTGCCGCCAACTGCGCCGGCCGCGGGGAAGCCCTGCAGATGAGCGAGCCCGTCCAGGCTAAAGATATCCTGGGTAGGTGTGACTCCACGCTTCACCCTTTCTTCTGGAAGGGAAAAGCGGACGTGGCAAATTGACCGGCTGTCTCCCTTCCACAGAGGAAGCTCAGATCGACTCCGACGTGGCCACGAGGACCCACTACATCGTGAAGGCCGGCAAGGACGTGGAGCTCTCGGTTCCGCTGAAGGGACGACCTTCGCCCTCCGCTTCCTGGAGCAAAGGAGACTCGCGCATCGACGACGACCCCTCCTACGAATTCCACCACTCGGACACAGCCACCGTCCTGGTTTTGCGGCGGGTCACCAAGCTGGACACCGGCAAATATAGCGTCAAGATCCAGAACGGCGTGGGGGAGCCCAAGACCCTGAGCTTGTGGGTGAAGGTCCAGGACACCCCGTCTCAGTGCAGGAACCTGAGGCTGAAAGACGTGACCCGCGGAAGAGTCACCCTGTGCTGGGACAGCCCCTCGCTGGACGGGGGCGCCGAAATCACCAACTACATCGTAGAAAAGAGGGACTCCTCCAAGAGATCCTACTCGGCGGTGAACGGCAAATGCACGGAGACCAGCTGCGGCGTGGAGGACCTCTCGGAGAAGACGTCCTACTTCTTCCGCGTCCTGGCCGAGAACGAGAACGGCGTGGGCGAAGCCTGCGAGACTCCGGAGCCGGTGAAGGCCACGGAATGCCCCGGCCCCGTCAGACAGGTCTCCGTGAGGGACTCCTCCAAGACCTCGGTCACCCTGCAGTGGCTGAAGCCCGACCACGACGGCGGCAGCATCATCTCCGACTACGTGGTGGAGAGGAAAGCCGCCGGCGGCGAGGACTGGTCGCTGGGAGGGACCAGTCGCCACTGCCACTTTGAGGTCCCCAAACTCAAGGAGCACTCGGAGGTGTTCTTCAGAGTGGCCGCTCGAAACGAGAAGGGTCAGGGCGACTATGTGAAGACGGGGCCCGTCAAGGTGGCGGACTACGTCATCACTCCCGAGGCCAGCCTGGCCGAGTACCCGGACGGGAGGATCTGCGTCCGCCTGGGACACAACGTCCACCTGGAGCTGCCGTACCGGGGCAAACCGAAGCCCTCGCTGTCCTGGCTGAAGGACAACCTTCCCCTGAAGGAGAGCGAGCGGGTCCGCTTCAAGAAGACCGACGACAAAGCCACCCTCACCATAAAGCGGGTGAAGAAAGAGAACGAGGGCAAGTACACCCTGACGCTGGACAACGTGATCAGCAGAAAGTCCTTCCACGTCCACGTCCTGACCCTGGGTCCCCCGTCCAAGCCCCTCGGGCCCCTCCGCCTGGACGAGGTCAGGGCGGAGAGCGTGCTGATCTCCTGGGACCGGCCCAACGACGACGGCGGCGGAGACATCGCTTGCTACACGGTGGAGAAGCGGGACGCCTCTCGCCCCGACTGGAAGATGGCCTGCTCGGCCGTGCGGGACACGCAATTCAGAGTGCCCAACCTGATCAAGGGGCTCCAGTATCAGTTCCGAGTGTGCGCGGAAAACCGATACGGCGCCAGCGAAGCCTTGCTCTCTCAGCTGGTCCTGGCCAAGCACCAGTTCAGGCCCCCGGGCCCGCCCGGCAAGCCCCTGGTCTACAACGTCACCAACGACGGCATGACCGTCCGCTGGGAGAGGCCCAGCTACGACGGCGGCACGCCCGTCCAGGGCTTCCACCTGGAGAAGAGGGAAAAGAACAGCATCCTGTGGCAGAAGGTCAACGCGGCGCCCATCAAGGACAACGACTACAGGGTCCCGGATCTCATCGAAGGCCTGGAGTACTCCTTCCGGGTCTGCGCGCAGAACGACGCCGGCTGCGGCCGGGCCGGTGACGCCAGCGAGCCCGTCATGGCCGTCAGTCCCGTCGGTGAGTTTGGACCGCCGCCGCGCGCCCGTCCGGTGGCGCGTCGTTACTCCGGAAAAAAGGCCTTTTGTCAGCCCCCGGAAAAAAAGCAAAAATAATAATTCGAGGCCCGCGTTGTGTTTGTCAGATCCTCCCGGCCAGCCGGACTACACTGACGTGACGGCTAACTCCATCACCCTCAAGTGGGAGGCGCCCAAACGTGACGGGGGGAGCAAGGTCACCGCCTACACCGTGGAGAAACGCCAGGGCGAGGGTCGCTGGTTCAAGGCCAACTTGAGCGACGTCCACGACTGCCAGCACACGGTGACCGGCCTGACGCTCAACGAGCGCTATGAGTTCAGGGTCGTGGCCAGAAACGCCATGGGGGTGGTCAGCCCCCCTTCCAACTCGTCCGGTTTGATCGTGGTCCGAAGCGAGAACGGTAAGTGGCACGCAGAAGCCGGCTAAAAGACTGATAATGATCAAACCGTCACGGCCTCATCCCCCCCCCCCCCCCCCACCAGCTGCGCCTCACATCGAGTTTGGCCCAGAATATTTTGAGGGTTTGACGGTGACGGCGGGCGACAACATCAGGGTGAAGGTGGCCATCGGCGGACGGCCCGTTCCCAAGGTGGTCTGGTACCGAGACGGCGTGGAAATCACCAAGAAGATGATGGACATCATCACCGTGGCCGGGCACAGCACTCTTTTCATCGGAGACGCCGACCGCACTCACCGCGGGCTCTACGCCGTGGAGGCCACCAACGGCTCCGGCAGCAAAAAGGAGGATCTCCTCATTAAAGTGCAAGGTACGAGGGAGCGGGCTCGGGGACGCTCTCCTTCTCCCCGCCGTCTTTTCGCCCCACTAACCCCGAACCGGATTGTCCGACGCAGACACGCCGGGAGAACCGGTGGGACCCATCGCCTTCAGCGACATCTCCGAGGGCAGGTGCCGCCTGTCGTGGAATCCGCCGGAGAACGACGGCTGCTCGGAAATTTCCCATTACGTGATCGAGAAGCGCGAAACCTCCAAGATCTCCTGGGCGCTGGTGTCCGACAGCTGTCGCGAGTGCAGCTTCACCGCCACCAAACTCATGAAGATCAACGAGTGAGTACCAGTTCAGAGTGTCCGCCGTCAACAAGTTTGGGCTGGGCAGACCTTTGGAATCCTGCCCCGTGGTCGCACAGCTGCAATACAGTAAGTCGCGTCGCCCCACCGACGAGGACATTTGAATTGAGTTGCGTTGAATTGAATGGAGCGAGCGGCGTCCAGTCCGATGCTTTTGTCGTCACCGTACATGTCTAATGAGATTTCGGACCTTCACCACAAAGTCTTGACTTGTCTCCCTTCGTTGGCTATCCCTCCTCAGCCACCACCGATTCTCCGGGCACTCCCGACGCCACCGGGGTGACGGGAGAAAGCATCGCTTTGGCCTGGACTCCTCCCACGTCGGACGGAGGAAGCCCCATCCGCCACTACGTTGTGGAAAAACGAGAGAAGAAGACCGTCCGCTTCTACAAGGTGCTCTCTAGGAAGCCCATCACGGAATGTGCCCACACGGTGCTTCACCTGGCCGAGAATACCGAGTACGAGTTCCGGGTCACGGCGGTCAACGACGCCGGCGTGGGAGAGCCCAGCAACGTCTCCCTGCCCATCAAAGCCGTGGAGCCCAAAGACATCCCGTGCGCTCCGTCCGTGGTCTGCGTGTCGGACTCCACCCACTCCTCCATCAGTCTGGAATGGAGCAGGCCCGCCGACGACGGAGGCTCCGACATCCTGGGCTACGCCATTGACGTGCAGGAGGGCCCGGAAGCCGACTGGACCAGAGCCAACCCCGAGCTGGTCCCGGACACCAAGTATACGGCCACCGGGCTACGTGGCGGGGTGGACTACAAGTTCCGCGTGGCGGCCGTGAATCAAGTGGGGAGGGGCGAGGACGCCGTCACCCCGGAACCGGCCCGGGCCGTCGAGAGACTGGCGCCGCCCCAGGTGGATATTGACGCCAGCTTCAAGCAGACGCACATTGTCAAGGCCGGCGGCGCCGTCAAGCTAAGCCTCCACTTCAGGGGCAAGCCCGTCCCCCTCGCCACTTGGCAGAAAGAGGAAGGGGAACTGGGCGTCGCGGCGGAGGTCACCAGTGGCGAGGGAAGCAGTACTCTCCATCTGGAAAAGTGTACCAGAAATGATTCGGGCAAATACACCGTCAACCTGGAGAACAGCAGCGGCGGCCAGGCCATGACTTTCACCGTCAAAGTCCTGAACACCCCCGGCCCTCCTCGGGCTCTAGCCTTCCGAGAGGTCTCCAGGGGTTCGGTCACCCTGGCCTGGGAGCCTCCGCTCAACGACGGAGGCGCCCGCGTCCACCACGATATTGTGGAGAGACGGGAGGCCACCCGCCGCACTTGGCAGCAGTCGGGGGGCAAGTGCGCCCAGAATGTCCTGAAGATCCAGGACCTCCTGGAGGGCGTGCCCTACTTCTTCCGGGTCTCGGCGGAGAACCAGCACGGCGTGGGCGAGGCGCTGGAGATCACCGATCCCGTGGTGGCCACGGCCGAGCCGGCGCCACCAAAGAGGTTGGACGTGGTGGACACCACCGACAGCTCCTTGTCGCTGAGCTGGCCCAAGCCGGAGCACGACGGCGGAAGCCGCATCCAGTTCTACGTGGTGGAGGCCCGGCCCCGGGGGACGGACAAGTGGGTCCCGGTCGGCAACACCAAGAACCTCTCCTACGTAATGGACAAGCTCAACAAGGGCGACGAGTATCACGTCCGCGTGAGGGCAAAGAACCAGTCGGGCCTGAGCGTGCCCAGGGAGACGCCGGCCCCGGTGACGGTCAAGGAGCCTCACGTCCCGCCGGCGGCCGACCTCAGCGAGATCACCAACCAGCTGATCACCTGCAGATCCGGCAGCACCTTCACCATCCGAGTGCCCATTTCCGGCAGACCCGCTCCCAAGGCGGCCTGGCGGCTGGAGGAGATGAGGCTGAAGAACACGGACCGAGTCTCCATCGGGGTGACCAAAGACTGGGCCAGCATATCCGTCAAGGAGGCCGTGAGGGGCGACGGTGGCAAATATCACCTGACCCTGGAGAACGTGGCCGGAAGCCGGACCTTCACCATCGACGTGAACGTCATGGGCAAACCCGCCGCGCCGTCGGGCCCCGTCGCCGTCTCGGCCATCACTTCGGAATCCTGCGTGGTCAGCTGGGAGGCGCCGGAGGATGACGGCGGTACGGACGTCACCAACTACATAGTGGAGAAGCGGGAATCGGGTTCCACCGCCTGGCAGCTGATCAACTCCAGCGTGAAGCGGACGTCTCTGGACATCGCCCATCTCACCAAGTACATGCAGTACACCTTCAGAGTCTCTGCCGAGAACAGATTTGGCGTCAGCAAGCCCGCCGAGTCGGAGACCATCGTGGCCGAGCACCCGTTCGGTGAGTAGAGCCCAGCCGAGCGATCATTCTTCCGCGGCAGAAGCCCCGCCCGGTGGTAACGTGCCGTCTAGACTCTTTGCAGCGCCGCCCGGGCCCCCGACCAGGCCGACCGTGTCCAACGTTTCCGCCAACGCCGTGACCTTGAAGTGGGAGGAGCCCTATCACGACGGCGGCAGCAGAGTCACCGGCTACTGGATTGAGAAGAAAGAGAGGAACAATATTCTCTGGGTGAGGCAGAACAAGATCCCATGCTTTGAGTGCTTCTACCGGGCGGAGGAACTGGTAGACGGTCTGGAGTACCAGTTCCGAGTCTACGCCATGAACGGCGCTGGTCTGAGTAAAGCCAGCGAAGCCTCCAAAGGAGCGGTCACCCAAAATCCCGTCGGTGAGTATCGCCGCCGGCACGTGACCTTACGCCGGCCAAACTGCTCTCTTCCCAGATCCCCCGAGTAAGCCGGAGGTGACAAAAGTCACCAGGACCACGGTGTCGCTCAAATGGTCGGCTCCACTCAATGACGGCGGCAGTCCCATCGTGGGCTACGTTATCGAACGGAAGCCGTACACCCTCACGGGCGAGGGCCGCTGGCTCAAGTGTAACTACACAAATGTGACCGACACCTTCTACACCGTGACCGCTCTGGGAGAGGGAGAAGCCTACGAGTTCAGAGTCATCGCCAAGAACTCCAACCAGGTCTTCAGCAGCCCGTCCCAGTCCACGGGCTCGGTGCAGTGCATGACCGACTTTGGTGAGCCATCCTTTCCAGCAGAGTGGCCCATCGCCGGGGACACTCTATCTAACCCGCCTCCACGGTTCGGCCCCCATTATCCCGACAGAACCCCCGAAGGCTCAGCTGGACGGAAAACTCCTCTCTGAAGTGGTTCTGGTCAGAGCGGGATCCGATCTGGTCCTGGACGCCGCGGTGGGCGGCAGACCCGAGCCCAAGGCTTCCTGGTCCAAGGGCAACAGGGAGCTGGACCTGTGCGAGAAGTACCACTTGCATTACACGCCCCAGCGGGCCACGGCCGTGGTCAAGTTCTGCGACAGGGACGACAGCGGCAAGTATATTCTCACCGTGAGGAATGCCAGCGGGACCAAGACTGCCGAGGTCAACGTCAAGGTGCTAGGTGAGCGGGGGCCCCCCTCGCCACTCCTCGTCCAATTCCCGCCGGGGCCGCCAGGTGACCGGCGGCGCCGCCGCGTCCCTTCTTTGCAGACACTCCGGGGGTATGCCAAGGCGGCATCCAGATCGGCGGGCTGACCGAGGAGTCGTGCACCCTGAGCTGGGAGCCTCCCCTGGAAGACGGGGGCGACGAGGTCTCTCACTACCTGGTGGAGAGGAGAGACACCAACAGACTGACCTGGGTCTTCATGAACGCCGAGTGCAAGGAGCTGACCTGCGCCATCAGAGGCCTGTTCAAGAACACCGAATACTTGTTCAGAGTGCGTGCGATCAACAAGTACGGCGCCGGAGTCCCGCTTGTCTCGGAGCCCATGCTGGCCAGAAACACCTTCAGTGAGTTCCCCCGTCCGTCCCAGCTCCGTCATACGCTCCGGGGGGCGAGCGAGCGACACTCGCCTTCCCACCGGAGCCCTCTTTCCCACCCGGGCCTCGAACAAAGCTCTCTTTTTTTCTCCAGCCGTGCCGAGTCCACCCGGCGCCCCAGAGATCCTGGCGTCCGGAAAAGACTTTGCCAGCGTGGAGTGGCTGAAGCCCGAGAGCGACGGCGGCAGCCCGTTGACCCACTACCTGCTGGAGAGACGGGAGAAGAAGAGCGCCCGCTGGGTGAAGGTGAACAGGAGCGGAGCACACTTGGACACCTCGCTGAAAGTCTCCGGTCTGACGGAAGGGAGCGTCTACCAGTTCAGAGTGACGGCCATCAACAAGGCCGGAGAGAGCCAACCCAGCGAGCTTTCTCTCTACGTCGTGTGCAGAGTGCCGACGTGTGAGTACCCCACCGGGGAGTCGTCTGGGACCCCCTTAGGTCCGACGCCGCCATCCTTTTGGTCATCCCGGCGTTTCCATCTCTTGACCACCGCTGCTCTTTTCCGGTTTAAAGGCACCCCCTCCCCGCCTTCGGCGCCTCGTATCACCGACACGAACGGCGACAGCATCGCCTTGGCCTGGTCTCGTCCCGCCGAAGACGGAGGGGCCGACGTCTTGGGCTACCTGCTGGAGATGCAGGAGTCCGGAACGGAGGAGTGGACCAGGGCCCACCAGAAAACGCTGCGCACCTCCGAGCACACGGTGACCGGACTTTGCTCGGGGAAGAAGTATCGCTTCAGAGCGGCCGGCGTCAACATCAACGGCGCCGGAGACTTCAGCGAGCACAGCGCCGAGACCGAGCCGGCCGAGAGGATCGGTACGTGGCCCGTCCGGGCCGGGGAAGAAAGGCCTCGGAACGACCGGAAGTGGGACGCCGTTAGATACCGGCGTTCCATTTGCCGTGACGCCAAGTAGTCGAGTAGCTGGCTCAACTGACCTCATTTGACCTCCGCCCAACAGAAACGCCCGACTTTGACCTGCCCGACGACTTGAAAAAGACCGTCTGCCTGCGTGCCGGCGGCTCCCTCCGCCTCTCTGTTAACGTTAGCGGGCGTCCCGCGCCGACCGTGGCCTGGACCAAGCCGGGCGTCGATCTGAACAACCGGGGCTTCGTGGAGGTCACGCGCAAGTCCACCACGCTCATCGTGGACAAGGTCCACCGCTACGACGCGGGCAAATACACGCTGGTCGCCGAGAACTCTGCCGGGAAGCGGGAAGTCTTTGTGGTGGTCAAAGTCTACGGTGAGCCATCGCCGTCCCTCGTCCGAATGCCGTCGTGGCCGTCCCGGCACTCCTCGGCCGACGACAAACTCTGAATCCTTCCAGACACGCCGGGACCGACGGGAGCCATCCAGGTCAAGGAATTGACCAGAGAAGCCGCCACCATCACCTGGGAAGCGCCCACCGTGGACGGCGGGGCGCCCGTCAACAACTACATCATCGAGAGGCGCGAGGCATCCATGAGGGCCTACAAGACGGTGACCTCCAAGTGCAGCAAGACCTGCTTCAAAATCCAAGGCCTGCTGGAGGGCACGCTGTACTACTTCCGAGTCCTCCCGGAAAACATATACGGCGTGGGCGAGCCTCGCGAGACCCCGGACGTGGTCCTGGTTTGCGAGGTCCCTCACCCGCCGGCAAAACTGGAGGTGACGGACGTGACCAAGAGCAGCGTTTCCTTGGCCTGGGAGAAGCCTGAGCACGACGGGGGCAGCAGAGTGACCGCCTACGTCCTGGAGGCCTGCCAGTTTGGCGGCGACAAATGGATGAAGGTGGCCTCGCTGAAGATGACCGACTTTGAGCACACGGTGGAGAAGCTGAACGAGAAGGAGCAGTACTCCTTCCGAATCAAAGCCGTCAACAGCCGAGGTGCCAGCCAGGCCAAGGAGCTGGTGGCGCCCGTGACCGTGCAAGAGCAAAGAGGTGAGCGCTGGGGTGAACCCCAAATCTTTACTGGCTCTCTGCAGTCCTTGGCCTTTTTTTTTGTAATCCTTTGATTTGTCTCTGCCAGTCATGCCCGCAGTGGATTTCAGCAGCCTCCCCCAGAAGAGCATTCACGTGCTGGCCGGCAAGACGCTGGAGCTCCACCTGCCCATCGTCGGCAGGCCTCCCCCGTCCTGCCTCTGGTTCCTCGGTGAGGACAGGATCAAAATCTCCGAGCGTGTCAAGATCCAGAGCGGCGGCAAGTTTTCCAAACTCACCGTCTCGGACGTAACCATCGACGACACCGGCGACTACGCCCTGGAGCTGAAGAACGCCGTCGGGGTCACCACCGAGGTCGTCCGAGTTGTCGTCCTCTGTAAGGAAAGCTTTCTTCATTTGTCGTAACCCGAGCCGGACGTGGCGCCGGCTTTGGGACGAGCGGGTGGCTTGGAACTGACGGAATATCCTCCCTTCTCAGCCAAACCCGACCAACCCCAAGGAGCCATCCGATTGGACGAGATCGACGCCACCTCCGTCACCTGTAGCTGGGATCCCCCTCTCAGGGACGGCGGGGCTCCCGTCAGCGGCTACGTGGTGGAGCAGCGAGATGCCCACCGACCGGGCTGGGTGCCCATTTGTGGGTCGGTCAGCCGACCCACCTTCAAATTTCACAACCTGATCGAGGGAGACGAGTACGTCTTCCGCGCGGCCGCCTTCAATGGCTACGGCGTGGGGGATTTCTCGCAGTCTGACATCGTCACCTGCAAGAGCTTGACAAGTAAGTGCTCCGACACCCCTTTTGGGAGGGGGCAGGCTCACGGTAGCCCGTTCACCCACCTGACACCGACCGGTAGACAGCAGGGCTGTGGAGAGAAAAATGCGTCCTTATGGTACCACGTGCGTCGTGCGTAACCCCCTTAACCCGCTGCCCTCCAAGCTAGGCGTGGACAGAAGCCAACCCGCTGTCCATCTTCAACAGATGTTTCCGGATCTCCCGGACGACCCACCGTCTTTGACGTTTCACGCGACGGAATGACCGTGGCGTGGAACCCGCCGGAAGAGGACGGCGGACTGGAGGTTTCCGGTTATATCATTGAGCGCAAAGAAGTCAGGTCTGACAGATGGGTGCGAGCCAACAGGAATCCCATCACCATGACCAGATACCGCTCGACAGAGTTAACTGAAAGTCTGGAGTACGAGCACAGAATTCTGGCCGTCAACGCCCGCGGAATAAGCAAACCGAGTTTGCCTTCCAAACCGGCGGTGGCAGCGGATCCCATTGGTGAGAGCCCAAATCCCCCCCGTCTCATTGAAAGAATCTGGTGGGAGTCGGTAAAAAAAAGAAGGATTTTGCACTCCAAAAATGTGAGTTTTTTTTTTGTTTCCTCGGTCAGATCCACCCGGTTGTCCGCAGAACCCTCGGATTACAGAAACCACCAAGTCGTCCGTATCGTTGGCCTGGAGTCCCCCCGATGACGAGGGAGACGCAAAAGTGGACGGCTACCTGATCGAGATGCAGAAGGCGGGCACCGTGGCTTGGCTCAAATGCAACACCACTCCGTCTCTGATTTGCGAGTACACTTTGTCCAACATGCCGCAAGGAGAGCAGTTCAAATTCCGAGTGCTGGCCTGCAACGCCGGCGGTTGCGGCGAGGCCGCCGAAGTACCCGGGACCGTCTCGGTCACCGAGATGTCGGGTGAGCCGGCGCGCCGGGCACCGTCCGAACGCCTGGTCTTCGGACAGCTGGGCCAAAAGTCTCACGCCTTGTTTTGCTCCCACAGAACCTCCCGATTATGAACTGGAGCTGAAATACAAGGATGTGTACGTGGTTCGCCACGGCGGCGTGGTCCGGCTCTCCCTCCCCGTCAAGGGAAAACCTCCCCCGAATTGCTCGTGGTCCAAGGACGGCGCGGTCGTGTCCAACAGGGCCATGGTGGCGCACACCGAGGACACCAGCGAACTGGTGATCAAAGGGGCCGAGAGGACCGACTCGGGTGTTTACGAGCTCCTCCTCCAGAACCAAGTGGGCAAGAAGAAGGCCCAAATTAAGGTCAACGTCATCGGCCGCCCCGGCGCCGCCGAAGGACCGTTGACCTACGAGGAAATCCAGGCAAACTCGGTGAAATTGTCCTGGGGGGTGCCCGGCGACAACGGCGGCGCCGAGATACTGGGCTACATCGTGGAACGGAGGGAGGTGTGCAGGAACGCCTGGTACACCGTGGACGGCAGGGTGACCGATACTCAGCTAGTGGTCAAAGGTCTGAAGGAGGGGACAGAATACCACTTCAAGGTTACCGCCGAGAACACTTACGGCATCGGTCCCTCTCTCAAGTCGGCGCAGCCGCTGGTTCCCCGGACTCCGCTCTGTAAGTATAGAGTAGAAGTGAATCACCGTGAGTCCCGTGAGTCGTTGACGTCTGCTCTGCCAAACAGGCCCGCCGGAACCCTCCGGCGCTCCGCCCGAGATCATGGATTTCACCAAGAACTCGGTGGCACTGGCCTGGTCCCGACCAAAGGACGACGGGGGTTCTCGCGTCACGGGTTACTACTTGGAGTACAAGGAGGTGGCCTCCGAGCAATGGCGCCGTCACTCCGCCAGGATTCTCTCCACCATGTTCACGCTGTCCGGACTCACAGAGGACGTGGACTATCATTTCCGCGTGGTCGCCCTCAACGATATCGGCGAGAGCGAGGCCGGACCCGCCTCCGATTCCGTCGTGTGCAAAGATCCCTTCGGTGAGTACCGCTCCCACGTGCCAAGTGGCGGACTAAGCCTAGAGCACGTCCGCTAGAATGTATTACAAAATGTTTTTTTTTTTGTTTGTTTTTTTGCAGATAAGCCGAGCCAGCCGGGCGAAATTGATACGACGCAAGTGACCAACAACACCATAAGCATTCACTGGCAAGCTCCAGAATGTGACGGTGGGAAGGAGGTCCTGGGATACTGGCTGGAATGTAGGAAGTCCACCGAAAGTAGCTGGCAGAAATGCAACAAGCAGAGGCTGAAAGAACAGGAGTTCACCATGCGCGGTCTGTCCGAAGCCACCGAATACGAGTTCAGAGTGTATGCCGAGAACGAGACGGGAATGAGCAGACCACGACGAAGCGCCGCTTGCGTCAAGACCAAACTGAGCGGTGCGTATAATAACCCCCGCGGCGGAGACGGTGCCGTGGGCAGGCGTCACGACAACGAGCTGACAGTTAACATTCGGTTTCTGCCCCCCCCTCCCCCCCGTCCGCATGGCCCGCACAGGTGAAACCAAACCCAGTCTCAGAAAGGAAATGGACGAAGTCACCGAAAAACTGGGCCAGCCCGCCGTCATGAAGTGCCAGATTATCGGCAGGCCCATGCCCGAGATCCGGTGGTACCACGCGGGCAAGGAGATTGCCGAGTCGCGCAAATACGAGATGAGCTCCGACGGCCGCAACCACTCCCTTTCCATCACGACCGACCGACAGGAGGACGAGGGAGCGTACACCTGCAAGGCCAGCAATGATGCCGGAGAAGCGGAAAGCACGGGAACGCTGGTCTTGGAAGCGGCTGCGGCCTTCAGCGCCGACCACCCGCTCAAGAGCACCTACTACGCCGGTCTGGGAACGACCCTTCGCATCCACGCCGCCTACGTTGGCCGCCCCGTGCCCAAGATTACGTGGCTCCACGAAGCCAAGACCCTGGAGGACTCGGACGACATTAGCATCGAGAGCACCGAGCATTACACCCACCTGGTCATCAAGAACGTGCAGCGCAGAGTCCACGGAGGAAAATACAGGATCCGACTGCACAACCACTTTGGCCGGGCCGACGCCGCCTTCGACGTGGAAATCCACGGTACGTGGCCGCCGTTACATTCCAGAGTCGCCCTGGTTGCATTCCAGAGTGGCCGCCGCTGACCACGCCGATTGCGTTTGTCGCGCAGACAAGCCTGACGCGCCCCAGGGTCCCATCGTTCTGGAGGCCCTCCTGAAGAACTCGGTGATCATCGGCTGGAAGGTCCCCAAGGACGACGGGGGTTGCACTGTCACCAACTACATCGTGGAGAAGCGCCAAGACAGGGAAGGAAGCCAGTGGGAGTTGGTGTCCTCCTCGGTGAACGGCACGTCTTGCCGGGTGCCCAACCTTACTGACAGCTGCCAGTATTTCTTCCGGGTCTATGCCCAGAATCGCTATGGCAACAGCAACCCCCTGGAACTGGCCTCGCCTATTGTCATCAAGACCCAATTGGGTGCGTTCGCGTCGGGCAAAAGGAAAATAGTTTCAAAAAAAAAAAAAAAAAAAAAAAAAAAAAAGCCAGGACAAACCGTGGCCTGTTTGACTGACCAACGGCTGTCGTTTTTCCACAGAGAAACCATCTGCGCCTCTGGCAGTGGTGGTTTCTGCCATCACCAAGGACTCTGCGTGCTTTCCTGGAAGCCTCCGCTCAGCGACGGCGGCTCCAAAATCAAGAGCTATTGCCTGGAGAAGAAGCAAAAGAAGGACAAGAAGGAATGGGGCGAATGGACGCCCGTGACCACGGGCGAGATCAAACAGACGGTCTTCTCCGTCAAGCATTTGTCGGAGGGCGCCGAGTACGTGTTCCGGGTCAAGTGCGAGAACCTCGGGGGACAGAGTGACTACAGCGAGGAGAGTGGCGCCATCGTGCCGGCCACGGCCGTCGACGTCCGCGCGCCCGCTTTCAAGGAGGAGCTGAGGAACATGAGCGTGAAGTACAAGAGCAACGCCACGCTGGTCTGCAAGATCACGGGACAACCCAACCCCGTGATCAAATGGTTCCGACGAGGAAAGGAGATGTGTTCGGATGGAACCAAGATCAAGATCCAGGAATTCAAGGGAGGTTACCACCAATTGGTCGTCGCCCAAGCTGACGAGGAGGACTCCACCGTCTACCAGATCAGGGCCACTAACCAAGGAGGGTCCATTTGCGCTACCGTCTCTCTGGATGTCGAAGGTAAGCACACCAGTCACTAGTGCATTCTGTTTCTCTCTCTCTCTCTCTCTCTGTCTCTCTCTCTCTCTGTCTCTCTCTCTGTCTCTCTCTCTCTCTGTCTCTCTCTCTCTCTCTCTCTCTCTGTCTCTCTCTCTCTCTCTCTCTCTCTCTCTCTCTTTCTCTCTCTCTCTGTCTACACCTTTCCCCGGCGGTCTCCGGCCAATGCTTCTTGGCCCGGCGCGTTGTTCTCCTCGCATTGACCGCCTCTTTTTTCTCTGTGAGCAGTTCCTGCTAAGATCAACCTCCCCAAGAACCTGAAGGACAAAGAAGCTATTCCTGCCCTGCGAGGAGAGATGGTCAACATCAAGATACCTTTCGGAGGCAAACCGGATCCGGTCATCACCTGGCAGAAGGGGCAAGATCTCATCGACAGCAACGGCCACTACCAAGTCATCGTCACGCGATCCTTCACTTCTCTGCTCTTCCCCAACGGCGTGGAGAAGAAGGACGCCGGCTTTTACATCGTCTGCGCCAAGAACCGATTTGGAATCGATCAGCAGACGGTGGAGCTGGATGTGGCGGATGTGCCCGACGCCCCCAGGGGCGTCCAAGCCAGCGACGTCTCCAGAGACTCGGTGACCCTGAACTGGGTGGCTCCGGCCAACGACGGCGGCAGCAAGGTCGTCAGCTACGTCATCGAGAAGTGCCCCACCACCTCGGAGCGGTGGGAGCGCGTGGCTCAATCTCGCGACACCCGCTACACGGTGGTGGGCCTCTTCGGAGGGACCGGCTACCAGTTCAGGGTCATCGCCGAGAACAAGTTTGGACAGAGCGCGCCGTCCGAGGCCGGCGGCCCCGTCGTGACCAAGGAGGACAAATCCAGGGTGCTGCTGTACGACAGGGAGGTGGACGAGGCGGGGCACGTTCCCGGGGGCAAAGCGCCGCACTCGGACGCAAAGAACCTGCACGGCAAATTCGCCATCGCCGAAGAGCTGGGGAGGGGTCAGTTTGCCATCGTCCACCGTTGCGTGAGCGTCGGCTCCGACAAGACCTACATGGCCAAATTCGTCAAGGTCCGGGGTGCCGATCAGGCCCTGGTCAAGAAGGAAATTGCCACGCTCAACCTGGCCAGGCACGCCAACTTCCTCCTCCTCCACGAGTCCTTTGAGAGCCCCGAGGAGCTGGTGATGATCTATGACTTTGTCTCGGGCGCGGACATCTTCGAGCGCCTCCACGCCGCCGACTTTGAGCTCAACGAGCGAGAAATTGCCAATTACCTGCGGCAGATTTGCTCGGCCCTGCACTTCCTGCACGCTCAGAGCTACGGGCATTTCGACGTCCGCCCCGAGAACGTGGTGTACGAGACCAGAAGCGGCAGCCGCGTCAAAATCATCGAGTTGGGCCAGTCCAGGCACCTGACGCCCGGAGAGCAGATCAAGATCCAGTACACCACCGCCGAGTACGCCGCCCCCGAGATCCACCGTGGCGATGCCGTGAGCGCCGTCACCGACATGTGGTCGGTGGGCGTCCTGGCCTACGTGCTCCTCTGCGGGCTCAACCCCCTTGCGGCCGAGACCCACCAGCAGATGATCGACAACATTTCCAACGCCGCCTACGGTTACGACGACGAATCCTTCCAGCGAGTCAGCGTGGAAGCCATGGACTTTACGTACCGCCTGATGACCAAAGAGCGCAAGCACCGCATGACCTCCGCCGAGGCGCTGGCGCACCCGTGGCTCTCCGCCCCTCCGGAAAGTCTGAGCGGGAGAAGCATCCCCAGCGACAGACACGGGCGGTACTACCGGGCCGCCGCCAAGAAGGAATGGAGCACGGTGGTTTCGGCGGCCCGTGTGGCCAGCGGTGGCTCGGTCAGATCCCAACGCGGAGTGCTGGTGGCCAAGGTGAAGATCGCCCCCTTCGAGCACGGACCGGTGGGAGGCCAGCTGGGCCACCGGGCGGCCGCCGAGGGCGACGACGTCAAGTTCGTCTGCAACATCGACAACTACGACGGCGCCACCGAAGTCACTTGGTACTGCGGCGTCAGGCAGCTGGAAGCCGGCGACAAGTACGCCGTCCACTACGAGGACGGCACGGCCACCCTGACCGTAGCCGGCGTGACCAGGGCCGACGACGGCACGTACAGGTGCAAGGTGGTCAACGAGTACGGCGAAGACAGCGTCTACGGCGAGCTGTTTGTGGACGGCGTCCGCTCCTACCGCCGCTTCTTCACCGCCCGCGCCGTCAAGAGGACCAAGCGGCGAATGGACGCGGCCCGAATGCTTCAGAAGCCGCCCGAGTTCACCCTGCCCCTTGTCAACCACCGGGCCCACGTGGGCGAGGACGTGCGCTTCAGCGTGACCGTCACCGTGCACCCCGAGCCCCGTGTGACCTGGCACAAGTCGGGCCAGAGGCTGATCCCGGGAGAGGACGACAAAAAGTACACCTTCCTCAGCGACAAGGGCCTGTACCAGCTCATCGTCCGCGCGGCGGACCACGACGACGACGGCGAATACAGCGTGACGGCCCGCAACAAGTACGGGGACGACAGCTGCAAGGCCCATCTCACCGTGGTCCCTCGGCCCAAACCGGCCGACCTCACCCTCAGGCCCATGTTCAAGCGTCTCCTGGCCAACGTGGAGTGCAAGGAAGGCCAGGAAGTTCGCTTCGAGATCCGGGTGTCGGGTCGCCCCGCACTCAAGTGGGAAAAGGACGGCGCGCCCGTGGCCTTCGGCCCGTCAATCCAACTGGTCCACGAAGGCTTGGATTACTTCATTCTACACGTGAGGGACACTCTGCCCGAAGACTCGGGCCTGTACAGGGTGACCGCCACCAATTCGGCCGGATCGGCCAGTTGCCAGGCCACGCTTCGGGTGGAACGGGTCGCTCGCGTTAAGAGGGACGACGAGAGCGCACCGAGGCAGGATCCGGGCTGGGCTCAAAAGGAAGCGCTGGACAAGAAGGTGCGGCTTCATCAGATTTTGACCGACACCGTGGTCCTCCCTCTGCCGCCGGCCGCGGCGCAGGCGGTCAGGGAGGCGGCCACCGCCTACAAGCCCGCCGTGGCTACTAAGAAGAGCGAAAAGACCCAGGCCCAGGTGAAGCTGGAGAAAGCGGAGAGAAAGAAACGGGCCGACGAGAAGAGACTGCGCATGCCCTACGACGTGCCGGCGCCGCGGCCCCTCGACCCGCTGCCGCTGGAAGAGGACATGGAGATCAAACACTTCCGCCCTCTCTCCGACATGAAGTGGTACAGGAAACTCAGGGACCAGTACGAGTTCCCCGAGCCCCTGGAGAAAGTCCAACGCAAGAGGATGAAGCCGATTCGTCTCTCCAGGTGGGAGCGCTTCTACGAGGTGCCCGTGAGGATCAAAGACCAGTACAAGCCAAAGTGGCGCATCCCCTCGGCCACCCGGGACGACCTGGAGACGGTCAGGCCCTCCAGGCGCCGCACGCCTTCCCCAGGAACCGACTTCTACCGCCGAGTGCGAAGAAGGTCGCTGGGCGACCTGTCGGACGAGGAGCTGCTGCTGCTGCCGGTCGGCCAATATCGGTCCGTCAAGAGGACGGAGGAGGAGCGCCTTCGCCTGGAGGCGGGAGAGCCGGAGCTCGGCTACTCGGCCTCCCCGCCCGGCCTGAGCCCCGTGCGCTTCCGAGCGTCGTCGCCCGTCAGGGTGCGCGCCGTCGTCGACCGGGAGACGGAAGCCGGCCCCAGCTACCAATCCTACCGAATTCCTTCCAAATACGAAGCCGGCCCCAGCTTCCTCGACCTGCGTCAGCGCCACGACAAGGCCACGTACAAGCCTCCCGGACAGAAGCAGAGAGTGTACGAAGACAGAGAGGATCAGGAGCTACTCCGACCTCACGCCACCGCCCACAGAATCACCACCTACAAGAGCCAACTCAAGCGAATGGAGTTGGAGGAGAAGAGCCAAAGTTTTCAAAAGGACACCCGCCGCGTGGCGGCGGCGGCGTCGGCGGCGGCAAGAGCTTCGGAGGCAAGAGCTTCGGAGGCCACCTGGTCCGAGCACGTGCCGTTTCACGCCGCCGAATATATCCCCAAAGTTGTCAAGAAGCTCCCCGAGGCGGAGAGCGAAACTCCCCGCTGGGAAAAGCCGCTGGTGTCGGAGTCTGCCTTGCCCCAGGTGGATTTTCTCTCCCGCTACGAGGAGAGAAAGCAGACGCTCAGGTCTGAGCGGAGATGCGTCCAGCCAACGCCGGAGTCTCCTTTCAGCCTGGACCACGTCCCGCGCATGGGCATCCGCTTGCGCTCTCAGCGCGTGGCCGCCGGTTCCGACGCCCGTTTCACCCTCAACGTCCAAGCCAAACCGGAGCCCAGAGTCAAGTGGTTTCACGACGGCAAAGATGTGGTGCCGGGCGCCAAATACCGCATCGCCAACTCGGGCGGACTGCTGACGCTCCAGATCAACGACTGCGTGACCACAGACGCCGGCACCTACTCGGTGGTGTGCGGAAACATCAAAGGGGAGATCTCCGACAGCGCCACTTTGGACGTGGTGGAGAGATACGCCGCCTTCTCTTGCGCCCGCGGGGACGAGGAGCCGCCGTCATGCCGTCCCGCCGATCCCACCCGACCGGACGCCTACCACATCTCGTCGACGACCGCCGAGGAATCGCCGGCCCAATCCGTGGGGGTGGTGGAGAGAGCGCGGCCCGCCCAAATCCTGAACACGCCGCAGTCTCTGAGTGTCGAGGAGGGAGATCCCGCCAGATTCACCTGCGACCTGGACGGTGACCCGGCTCCTTCCGTGGCGTGGCTTCGCGGGGGGGTGGAGCTGGGGTCCTCTGCCCGTCACCGTGTCGTCTCCACGCGGTACGGCTCCTCCCTTGAGATCTTGTCCGTGCTGGTGTCCGACCAAGGAAGTTATACTTTAATGGCAGTAAATCCCGCCGGTAAGCAGGAAGCCCATTTTACTCTGACTGTTGGAAAATCCCAGTCCCGGCAAAAAGTGACGGCCTTCCCGAGAGTCGCCTCTCCCGAAGCCGAGTGCCCCGAACCTGTCGAGAGCGGGCGCCCGATGGAGTCTCTCTCCTCTCCTGAACCGGTCAAGACGCCGCAGCGGATCAAGTCCCCCGAACCGGTCCAAACGCCGCAACGGATCAAGTCCCCCGAACCGGTCCAAACGCCGACACGGATCAAGTCCCCCAAACCCGTCAAAACGCCGACACGGATCAAGTCCCCCGAACCCGTCAAAACGCCGACACGCATCAAGTCCCCCGAACCCGTCAAAACGCCGACACGCATCAAGTCCCCCGAACCTGTCAAAACGCCGACACGGATCAAGTCCCCCGAACCCGTCAAAACGCCGACACGCATCAAGTCCCCCGAACCGGTCAAAAGCCCGCAAAGGATGAAGTCCCCGGAGGCCGTCAAGTCACCTGGCGCCAAATCTCCGCCGCCGCCTTCCGTTGGTGAAATCAAATCATTGAAAGGAGCGGCATCGGGGTTAGGGTTCAAGGACAACTCGGGCGTGAGTATTTTCCTTTTTCTGCGCTCCAACGTTGCCAGTCGCCTCCTCCCCATTCTTCACGTGGCCCCGGTCCTTCGCAGGTTTCGGCCACATCCGACTTGACCACGAGCCGCACCGACGAGGCCTACTCTGTGGAGATACGCGGAGCGACGGCAGCGGACAGCGGAAAATGCACCGTGGAGGCCAGAAACCAGCTGGGTCAGTATTCGTCCACTTCCGCTTTCAACTTCCTCGGTAAGTAGTTACAATTGTGACGCCGCGGAAAACGTACCCGCCGGCAAACGTGCTGTTCCCATTCCCGCAGGCCATGCAGAAGAAGCCACCCAAGAGACGACACACCTGGAACAAAAAGCCGAAGCTTTCTCAACCTCTTCCGTCCAGGTGAAGACCACGGCCATGCGCTCCACCACTTTTAGCTCCACCGAGACAAAGAGCGTGCGCGTGGAAGCCTCCTCTTCTATCTCGCAGAGCCAGCGTGCAGCCGAAGGGGCGACCCGGCGCAGCACGCGTACGCCCCCTTTCCAATGAGTCGGACTTGGCATCGACGGCAATCAACATTCGTGTCCGGTCGATGCAGGAGCGGAACGGGGAGGGGGGAAAAAGAGAGAGAGAGAGAGAGAGAAAAAAAAAGAAAATTGTATTACAACTGGGAGGAACCAAAGAATTGACGCCAACTTAGCTTCTTGTAAATAGAAACTTTTTGTACCAAATTTGACATTCATGGAGTGACATTCACATTCATGGATTGACATTCACATTCATGGATTGACATTAGTCCATCGTCCAACTAGCGTCTCGAATTGTTTTGGAACACGACGACACTTTTGCAGTTCCGTGTACATAATGTATATAGCCGGATCGGACGGTTATGCCAAATGTCTGCCTTGTTATTTCTAGCAAGAATATGAAGTGAAAGAGTGAACGCAAATGCGCTTCAGCGGGGGAAAGTCCCACACGGAACGAATACCCCGGCAAGCGTGGAAACCAAATCCCTGCGCCTCAACGCTACGTTGATGTCTAAGATGGCCTCGGCGGGTGGAGCGTCTCCCCGCCAAAGTTCAATCACCGGTGAAAGCAACCTCTGCTTTTTTTGACTCGTGTCGCCATTACCGTTTCCCGCCAAGGCGAGACCCCCAGCGCCACTTGCGTCACCCTCACGTGAGAGGCCTCGGCGGATCTCACTCTTGCTTTGGCTCGGAGCGACCATTCATTTTGTGACCAGCGGAGCGCTGCTCTTTCCCCTTGACATAGTGGCGCCGCTCACGCCCGCAATGGTCCCCGGGGCCTTTCCCCAGCCTGGTTGCCCGACTATATCTGGGGCCAGTAGTGGCGTACCCTCTCGGAGGATCTGGCTCGTTAGCGTGTTTGTGTGTGTGTGTGTGTAGCTTTCAGTCGGCATTGCCTCGTGCGCCTGCCGGCGGAAGCTTTTTTTTCTTCTTCTTTTCTTTACTTGGTCCTCCTTGAGTGTTTGTTTGTCGTTTTGTTTTAATAAAGCATGATTTCAGCACCACACATTCTCTGGCCTGTTTTCTGACCAAAATACTGTGAATCACTTCTGGGTGGCGCTGTCAGGAGCGCCCAGTTTTGTCCCTCCTTGTTGGGTCCGAAATAACAGATCAACGCAATTACCAACCGTGCACCAAGGAAAAACGAGGCAGAGACTGTGTTATATTTTAAAGGCACCGGCCGGCTGAAGAGAGGTCGAGGCGCGAGGTGGTATCTCGCGCTCGGCTCAGTGGTTCTCTCGTATCTTTTCGAGGTGGAGGATGCCTTTATTGAATTTCAGCATGATGTCACGGAAAAGTACAGAAGTTGAGATTATAGGCATCATGGAAAAATACAACAGTTCAACACTGAGGCGAGTTGAGAAGATATTATAGACATCATGGAAGAGCATAAGATTAGGACAGAGATTATAGACGGGGTGTTCTTTAGAAATGCACATTATATTAAGACTCCTGTTTTAAGCAACTTCACACTCCTGGCCTGCAACGACACCAAGGAGGTCACCTCGGAGCAGGCCGCGGCGTCCTTGTCATCGGGCTCCTCTGCGTCCGGCGACGGCAACTGGACGGCCGAGGCCAAAGTCACGCTCACACCTTTCATCAACGGAGGTACGTGTGCGCCACAACACCATGTCCAGAAACCGTTACCTGCACTTTTTTTGATCAAATCATCTTTGTGTCATGAGAAAAAGCCAAGGTGGAGCCCATCTATTCGCCACGCTCATCTGTTGCTCACACGATCGTCACTGTCCCGTGTTCCCGTTAGTTTGAAGAAGTTGGTGTCAGAGAGCTGTCCTTTAACAAAGGAGGGTCTCTGACAGGGCCCCAGGGGAAACAAGTCCCAGAATATATGACAGGCTGATGATTGGCTCCAGAAGGAGGGTTTGGACATTTTATATGAAGTGCTAAATGTATACTAGAGTGATTGTTAAAAAAATATATCCACTCTCACCAGTCTGCATACCTTTCCCATTACTTACTCTGAAAATGTACATTGTTTATTATATCACCCAAGTCTTGTATACGTTCTATACATTCCACACTTATCTTGAGACCCATTATTCCTTCTTCCTAGCTGCACAAGAAACCGCAAAGATCTCAAGGCCTAGGTACTAAATCATGTTAATTAAAAGACGAGCAAGCTTTAAAAAAATCTTAATATAAAAATTCCTTTGTAACTGAAACCCACCCACACATTTTCAAATTCATGCCCACTATGAGAGAGAGAGAGTTAGCATACAAAACGTCCATTTATTTATGTATCTTTTACAGCGATTTTGAAGTGTGTTACTGTCAACTCAATCTTTAAACTCTTCAATTTATAAACAAGCAACCAAAATGTTCGGAGGTCGAGACTATAGAGATAAAATTAAACTCACTAAATGTTTTCGCTAATCATTATAATTATACTTGTTTACGAGGGGCAATGTTCTGATACTACTTGCACGTTAAATGTTATAGCCCCTACGGCCTCCGGAGTACAACCTGTATAAAATCTCGCGAGAGACTAAATAGTTCCCGCCTTTGAAGGCGGGCGCAATGACGTCACTTCCTTTTTTCGCCATGTGACTCGCAAGCAGCACAAGTTAGTGAGCTACAAATGTTTGTCCAGCTCCAAATGTTTGTCGGAAGAATTTGGACAGTGTTCATCCGTAAAAGGACGTGAGTACATTCTATCATAATAATTCTAAAGTTGGCTATTTGTATCTCTGTGTTGTACATGCGCCGCAGTTGCAATGTTGCCCGAAGCATGGGCGTGGTAGTTATTGTATTGACGACATGGCGTCCATGTCTAGTCGGCGTTTGGCGTTGAAGTATGGTAATTATCTCCTTGCAATTGATTTTTCTCTCTTTATTGCGTTTAGTGGGACGTTCTTTCGGCTTTAGTAGCATTTTAACTGGTAACCTTTTTTTGGTAGGCGTGATTGATGTCGAATTTGCCGAAGTACAACTGTGAATCTGGATAAAATCTCGCGAGAAACTAAATAGTTCCCGCATTTGAAGGCGGACACAATGACGTCACTTCCTTTTTTCGCCATGTGACTCGCGAGGAGCACGATGTTAGCGAGCTCCAAATGTTTGTCTGAAGAATTTGGACTGTGTTCATCCGTAAAAGGACGTGAGTACATTCTATCATAATAACTCTAAAGTTGGCTATTTGTATCTCTGTGTTGTACATGCGCCGCAGTTGCAATGTTGCCCAACTCGTCGGCGTAGTAGTTACTGTGTTGACCACATGGCCGCCATGTCTGGTCGGTGTCTGGCTTTCTCCTCGCAATTGATTTTCTCTTTATTTTGTTGTGTTTAGTGGGACGTTCATTCGGGTTTAGTAGCATTTTAACCTGTAACTTTTTTGATAGGCGTGTTTGACGTCGAAATTGGCGATTCAAATGTTAGCATTCCGGACGTGAGGCTTTTGTTCAAAATGGCGACTATTAAAAAAAGTTCATTCGTTCGTTCCTCTAATCTGCAATTTATTAACAAAGTAACACAGGTCTAGTGGGTTAATATTACTAAAATGTATTTAATAGTAGTGCTAAAATTATACAGATTTCGAAGGGGGAAGAGAGAGAGATATACGGACAGAGAAATGAGGGGGTAATTTATTCCCACCCTCTGAAAAACAAAAGACAGGATATTGGATTGGAAAAAACGTTTTATTTCTTCTAATTCGACATTTATTTTCAAAGTAACACAACAATAGTAGTTCAATATTACCAAAATGTGTTTACTATGAAGACCTGAATAATAGTAGGCACCAGAATAATAGTAGGCAGTGGAAAATTCCAAAAATAATGAATATTAGTAGTAGTAGTATTCCGGTGCCTACTATTATGAATTCATTTGGAATTTTCCACTCCCGACTATTATTCCAGTGCCTACTATTATTCGGGTCTTCATAGTCAAAGTAGTACAAAAATTATACAGATTTCGAAGGGGGCTGGACGTTAATTCTTTCCCACCCTCTGGGAAAAAACAACAACAGGATATTGGATTGGAAAAATGTATTCTAATCCACCATCTATTGACAATGTAACACAAAACTAGTGGTTTAATGTTATTAAAATGTGTTTTATAGTAGTCCAGATTTTTGAAGGGGGAGAGAGAGAGAGAGAGAGAGAGAGAGAGATAGATATGGACCCCAACCCACATCAACACGCTCGTTTCAAAACATTTTTTGAATAAACTTGGAAAATAAGTTTCACCTAACCTTACACTAAACAAAATTCTAATTGTGTTCTGCATTTTTATATCTTTTCCCCGGCCGACCGTGTTGGCTGTTTATCCCGCTTCCAACCTGATTTTCACCATCGATGGGCTGTTTGCTTTCATATTCCCTTCAAAATATTCTGAAAATGATGCACACAAATGTCCTCACAATGGGATAACGCACGACCACTTGCCAACGATAAGTAATATATATTCCTCGTAATAGAGATCGCTACGCCGTTTGCGCTGAGTGACGGGGGGAAAAACACTGTTCTACACGAAAGAGATGCAGCAAAAAAGACTAGTGCGCTATAATCATAAACGGCTACATGTCTTGCTTTCGCGTATCTCGAAATTGGTCTTGTATCTAGAGATTATTTGCTCGAAATTTTACTCGTATCTCCACTTGCTCGTATGTCGAGCTACCACTATATATTGTCAATTTTAAATGATAATATATATTGTTGTGCCTTGTATTTTTTTCAAAGTAAAAAGTACTCAGGCAACACGTTCTCAATCCATACCACTTTACAGGTTCTTCTGGGCGCCAACGCAAGTTGTCTCAAGATGTCGTCTTATGTAAGTTTCTTCTAATTGATTTGACTTTTAATTGACTATAACCCTAACCCTGAAACTAGTTTATTTGTAGGCAAGATTAATGACATAACCCGCAATTGGTCTTGAAAACGAAAATGCCTCCCATACGCTTTGATTTAAAAAATATTTCCCATTAATATGGTCTCTTCCTGCCATCTTGTGGCTGTTTTGAAGAAGTTTACCATACAATTATTTTCCCGACCAAAAACTCAGCCACACCGTCTTTGATTTTGAAAAATACTTCCCAGTAATATGATCTCTTGCTGCCATCTTGTGGCCGTTTGGAAAAAGTGCACCCTGCAATTATTTTTTTCCGACCCAAAAACCCTGCAATATTGTCCAGTAATGTGGCGCCCCAAAAGAGGTGACCCCCCACCACACACACACAGTCGGTCATTAAAAGGCTTTCGGTTTATAGGTGATAGATGGCACTTTTTTCCCCCATTTTGTCATCCAGAGTGGGACGAGTTGTCGTCAGACGAAGAATTTAAAGACCGGGACGATTCCCGGTAGGCGTGCCGGGAGGCCGTCTATCCATCTGTTTTCCAGGGAAGTTGGAACCAACATCTCCCCCCTCCCCACAGGTCATTTGCCACTTTGATCAACAAGGTGAACCGAGCCCTGCCTGTCTTCAACAAGGTATTCACCGGGCGTGCCGAGGTCCTCTGGCAGCACGTGGTGAAGCTCCGAGCCCTGGCCGGCCACCTGGCCACCTTCCACCAGAAGGCCAAAGTAGCCGGCGTGACGGCCATCGCCGGCCTCGCCCTGGCGCCCTTCACCTTTGGGGCCTCGCTCATCGCCACGGCCGGAGGGGTCAGACCGGCTTCCGCCAGCATCTCGGCCAACGTCAATATCCCCGACCGCCCCCTTTCTCCTCCCCCCGACCGCCGCCTCTTCCCTCTACACCCCCCTCTCCCTCCTCTTCCCCTCCCCCCTCTCCCTCCTCTTCCCGTCCCTCCTCTTCTTCCTCTTCCCCTCCCTCCTCTTCCCCTCCCCCTCTTCTTCCTCTTCCTCCTCTTTCTTTCTCTCTCGCTCTCGCTCTGTTTTTTTCTCTTCGCTCGCTCTCTCGCTCGCTCTCTCGCTCGCTCTCTCGCTCGCTCTCTCGCTCGCTCTCTCGCACGCTCTCTCGCTCGCTCTCTCGCTCGCTCGCTCTCTCGCTCGCTCGCTCTCTCGCTCGCTCTCTCGCTCGCTCTCTCGCTCGCTCTCTCGCTCGCTCTCTCGCTCTCTCTCTCTCTCGCTCGCTCTCTCGCTCGCGCTCTGTTTTTTTCTCTCTCTCGCGCTCGCTCGTTCGCTCTCTTGCGCTCGCTCGTTCGCTCTCTTGCGCTCGCTCGTTCGCTCTCTTGCGCCCTCTGTCTCGCGCTCTCTAGCGCCCCCTGTCTCGCGCTCTCTAGCGCCCTCTGTCTCGCGCTCTCTAGCGCCCTCTGTCTCGCGCTCTCTAGCGCCCTCTGTCTCGCGCTCTCTAGCGCCCTCTGTCTCGCGCTCTCTAGCGCCCTCTGTCTCGCCCTCTGTCTCGCCCTCTGTCTAGCGCCCTCTGTCTCGCCCTCTGTCTCGCCCTCTGTCTAGCGCCCTCTGTCTCACCCTCTGTCTAGCGCCCTCTGTCTCGCGCTCTCTAGCGCCCTCTGTCTCGCGCTCTCTCGCGCTCTCTAGCGCCCTCTCGCGCCCTCTGTTTCGCGCTCTCTAGCGCCCTCTGTCTCGCGCTCTCTAGCGCCCCCTGTCTCGCGCTCTCTAGCGCCCTCTGTCTCGCGCTCTCTAGCGCCCTCTGTCTCGCGCTCTCTAGCGCCCTTTGTCTCGCGCTCTCTAGCGCCCTCTGTCTCGCGCTCTCTAGCGCCCTCTGTCTCGCGCTCTCTAGCGCCCTCTGTCTCGCGCTCTCTAGCGCCCTCTGTCTCGCGCTCTCTAGCGCCCTCTGTCTCGCGCTCTCTAGCGCCCTCTGTCTCGCGCTCTCTAGCGCCCTCTGTCTCGCGCTCTCTAGCGCCCTCTGTCTCGCGCTCTCTAGCGCCCTCTGTCTCGCGCTCTCTAGCGCCCTCTTGTCTCGCGCTCTCTAGCGCCCTCTTGTCTCGCGCTCTCTAGCGCCCTCTTGTCTCGCGCTCTCTAGCGCCCTCTTGTCTCGCGCTCTCTAGCGCCCTCTTGTCTCGCGCTCTCTAGCGCCCTCTTGTCTCGCGCTCTCTAGAGCCCTCTTGTCTCGCGCTCTCTAGCGCCCTCTTGTCTCGCGCTCTCTAGCGCCCTCTTGTCTTGCGCTCTCTAGCGCCCTCTTGTCTCGCGCTCTCTAGCGCCCTCTGTCTCGCGCTCTCTAGCGCCCTCTGTCTCGCGCTCTCTAGCGCCCTATGTCTCGCGCTCTCTAGCGCCCTCTGTCTCGCGCTCTCTAGCGCCCTCTGTCTCGCGCTCTCTAGCGCCCTCTGTCTCGCGCTCTCTAGCGCCCTCTTGTCTCGCGCTCTCTAGCGCCCTCTTGTCTCGCGCTCTCTGTCTCGCGCTCTCTGTCTCGCGCTCTCTGTCTCGCGCTCTCTGTCTCGCGCTCTCTGTCTCGCGCTCTCTGTCTCGCGCTCTCTGTCTCGCGCTCTCTGTCTCGCGCTCTCTGTCTCGCGCTCTCTGTCTCGCGCTCTCTGTCTCGCGCTCTCTGTCTCGCGCTCTCTGTCTCGCGCTCTCTAGCGCCCTCTGTCTCGCGCTCTCTAGCGCCCTCTGTCTCGCGCTCTCTAGCGCCCTCTGTCTCGCGCTCTCTAGCGCCCTCTGTCTCGCGCTCTCTAGCGCCCTCTGTCTCGCGCTCTCTAGCGCCCTCTGTCTCGCGCTCTCTAGCGCCCTCTTGTCTCGCGCTCTCTAGCGCCCTCTTGTCTCGCGCTCTCTGTCTCGCGCTCTGTCTCGCGCTCTCTGTCTCGCGCTCTCTGTCTCGCGCTCTCTGTCTCGCGCTCTCTGTCTCGCGCTCTCTGTCTCGCGCTCTCTGTCTCGCGCTCTCTGTCTCGCCCTCTGTCTCGCGCTCTCTGTCTCGCGCTCTCTGTCTCGCGCTCTCTGTCTCGCGCTCTCTGTCTCGCGCTCTCTGTCTCGCGCTCTCTGTCTCGCGCTCTCTGTCTCGCGCTCTCTGTCTCGCGCTCTCTGTCTCGCGCTCTCTGTCTCGCGCCCTCTGTCTCGCGCCCTCTGTCTCGCGCCCTCTGTCTCGCGCCCTCTGTCTCGCGCCCTCTGTCTCGCGCCCTCTGTCTCGCGCCCTCTGTCTCGCGCCCTCTGTCTCGCGCCCTCTGTCTCGCGCCCTCTGTCTCGCGCCCTCTGTCTCGCGCCCTCTGTCTCGCGCCCTCTGTCTCGCGCCCTCTGTCTCGCGCCCTCTGTCTCGCGCCCTCTGTCTCGCGCCCTCTGTCTCGCGCCCTCTGTCTCGCGCCCTCTGTCTCGCGCCCTCTGTCTCGCGCCCTCTGTCTCGCGCCCTCTGTCTCGCGCCCTCTGTCTCGCGCCCTCTGTCTCGCGCCCTCTGTCTCGCGCCCTCTGTCTCGCGCCCTCTGTCTCGCCCTCTCTGTCTCGCGCCCTCTGTCTCGCCCTCTCTGTCTCGCCCTCTCTGTCTCGCCCTCTCTGTCTCGCCCTCTCTGTCTCGCCCTCTCTGTCTCGCCCTCTCTGTCTCGCCCTCTCTGTCTCGCCCTCTCTGTCTCGCCCTCTCTGTCTCGCCCTCTCTGTCTCGCCCTCTCTGTCTCGCCCTCTCTGTCTCGCCCTCTCTGTCTCGCCCTCTCTGTCTCGCCCTCTCTGTCTCGCCCTCTCTGTCTCGCCCTCTCTGTCTCGCCCTCTCTGTCTCGCCCTCTCTGTCTCGCCCTCTCTGTCTCGCCCTCTCTGTCTCGCCCTCTCTGTCTCGCCCTCTCTGTCTCGCCCTCTCTGTCTCGCCCTCTCTGTCTCGCCCTCTCTGTCTCGCCCTCTCTGTCTCGCCCTCTCTGTCTCGCCCTCTCTGTCTCGCCCTCTCTGTCTCGCCCTCTCTGTCTCGCCCTCTCTGTCTCGCCCTCTCTGTCTCGCCCTCTCTGTCTCGCCCTCTCTGTCTCGCCCTCTCTGTCTCGCCCTCTCTGTCTCGCCCTCTCTGTCTCGCCCTCTCTGTCTCGCCCTCTAGCGTCCTCTGGCGCCCTCTAGCGTCCTCTAGCGCCCTCTAGCGCCCTCTAGCGTCCTCTAGCGCCCCCTGTCTCGCGCTCTCTAGCGCCCTCTGTCTCGCGCGCTCTAGCGCCTTCTGTCTCGCGCGCTCTAGCGCCTTCTGTCTCGCGCGCTCTAGCGCCCTCTGTCTCGCGCTCTCTAGCGCCCTCTGTCTCGCGCTCTCTAGCGCCCTCTGTCTCGCGCTCTCTAGCGCCCTCTGTCTCGCGCCCTCTAGCGCCCTCTGTCTCGCGCCCTCTAGCGCCCTCTGTCTCGCGCCCTCTAGCGCCCTCTGTCTCGCGCCCTCTAGCGCCCTCTGTCTCGCGCCCTCTAGCGCCCTCTGTCTCGCGCCCTCTAGCGCCCTCTGTCTCGCGCCCTCTAGCGCCCTCTGTCTCGCGCCCTCTAGCGCCCTCTGTCTCGCGCCCTCTAGCGCCCTCTGTCTCGCGCCCTCTAGCGCCCTCTGTCTCGCGCCCTCTGTCTCGCGCCCTCTGTCTCGCGCCCTCTGTCTCGCGCCCTCTGTCTCGCGCCCTCTGTCTCGCGCCCTCTGTCTCGCGCCCTCTTGTCTCGCGCCCTCTTGTCTCGCGCCCTCTTGTCTCGCGCCCTCTTGTCTCGCGCCCTCTTGTCTCGCGCCCTCTTGTCTCGCGCCCTCTTGTCTCGCGCCCTCTTGTCTCGCGCCCTCTTGTCTCGCGCCCTCTTGTCTCGCGCCCTCTTGTCTCGCGCCCTCTTGTCTCGCGCCCTCTTGTCTCGCGCCCTCTTGTCTCGCGCCCTCTTGTCTCGCGCCCTCTTGTCTCGCGCCCTCTTGTCTCGCGCCCTCTTGTCTCGCGCCCTCTTGTCTCGCGCCCTCTTGTCTCGCGCCCTCTTGTCTCGCGCCCTCTTGTCTCGCGCCCTCTTGTCTCGCGCCCTCTAGCGCCCTCTTGTCTCGCGCCCTCTAGCGCCCTCTTGTCTCGCGCCCTCTAGCGCCCTCTTGTCTCGCGCCCTCTAGCGCCCTCTTGTCTCGCGCCCTCTAGCGCCCTCTTGTCTCGCGCCCTCTAGCGCCCTCTTGTCTCGCGCCCTCTAGCGCCCTCTTGTCTCGCGCCCTCTAGCGCCCTCTTGTCTCGCGCCCTCTAGCGCCCTCTTGTCTCGCGCCCTCTAGCGCCCTCTTGTCTCGCGCCCTCTAGCGCCCTCTTGTCTCGCGCCCTCTAGCGCCCTCTTGTCTCGCGCCCTCTAGCGCCCTCTTGTCTCGCGCCCTCTAGCGCCCTCTTGTCTCGCGCCCTCTAGCGCCCTCTTGTCTCGCGCCCTCTAGCGCCCTCTTGTCTCGCGCCCTCTAGCGCCCTCTTGTCTCGCGCCCTCTAGCGCCCTCTTGTCTCGCGCCCTCTAGCGCCCTCTTGTCTCGCGCCCTCTAGCGCCCTCTTGTCTCGCGCCCTCTAGCGCCCTCTTGTCTCGCGCCCTCTAGCGCCCTCTTGTCTCGCGCCCTCTAGCGCCCTCTTGTCTCGCGCCCTCTAGCGCTCTCTAGCGCCCTCTGTCTAGCGCCCTCTGTCTAGCGCCCTCTAGCGCCCTCTGTCTAGCGCCCTCTAGCGCCCTCTGTCTCGCGCCCTCTGTCTAGCGCCCTCTGTCTCGCGCCCTCTGTCTAGCGCCCTCTGTCTAGCGCCCTCTGTCTAGCGCCCTCTGTCTAGCGCCCTCTGTCTAGCGCCCTCTGTCTAGCGCCCTCTGTCTAGCGCCCTCTGTCTAGCGCCCTCTGTCTAGCGCCCTCTGTCTAGCGCCCTCTGTCTCGCGCCCTCTGTCTAGCGCCCTCTGTCTCGCGCCCTCTGTCTAGCGCCCTCTGTCTCGCGCCCTCTGTCTCGCGCCCTCCGTCCAGCGCCCTCTGTCTCGCGCCCTCCGTCCAGCGCCCTCTGTCTCGCGCCCTCCGTCCAGCGCCCTCTGTCTCGCGCTCTCTTGCGCCCTCTGTCTCGCGCTCTCTTGCGCCCTCTGTCTCGTGCTCTCTAGCGCCCTCTGTCTCGCGCTCTCTAGCGCCCTCTGTCTCGCGCTCTCTAGCGCCCTCTGTCTCGCGCTCTCTAGCGCCCTCTGTCTCGCGCTCTCTAGCGCCCTCTGTCTCGCGCCCTCTGTCTCGCGCCCTCTGTCTCGCGCCCTCTGTCTCGCGCCCTCTGTCTCGCGCCCTCTGTCTCGGGCCCTCTGTCTCGGGCCCTCTGTCTCGCGCCCTCTGTCTCGCGCCCTCTGTCTCGCGCCCTCTGTCTCGCGCCCTCTGTCTCGCGCCTTCTGTCTCGCGCCCTCTGTCTCGCGCCCTCTGTCTCGCGCCCTCTGTCTCGCGCCCTCTGTCTCGCGCCCTCTGTCTCGCGCCCTCTGTCTCGCGCCCTCTGTCTCGCGCCCTCTGTCTCGCGCCCTCTGTCTCGCGCCCTCTGTCTCGCGCCCTCTGTCTCGCGCCC
>NW_027551661.1:47500-52267 GCF_051989575.1 Stigmatopora nigra | reverse complement strand
TTGGGTTATGGTTTGGGTTATGGTTTGGGTTATGGTTTGGGTTATGGTTTGGGTTATGGTTTGGGTTATGGTTTGGGTTATGGTTTGGGTTATGGTTTGGGTTATGGTTTGGGTTATGGTTTGGGTTATGGTTTGGGTTATGGTTTGGGTTATGGTTTGGGTTATGGTTTGGGTTATGGTTTGGGTTATGGTTTGGGTTATGGTTTGGGTTATGGTTTGGGTTATGGTTTGGGTTATGGTTTGGGTTATGGTTTGGGTTATGGTTTGGGTTATGGTTTGGGTTATGGTTTGGGTTATGGTTTGGGTTATGGTTTGGGTTATGGTTTGGGTTATGGTTTGGGTTATGGTTTGGGTTATGGTTTGGGTTATGGTTTGGGTTATGGTTTGGGTTATGGTTTGGGTTATGGTTTGGGTTATGGTTTGGGTTATGGTTTGGGTTATGGTTTGGGTTATGGTTTGGGTTATGGTTTGGGTTATGGTTTGGGTTATGGTTTGGGTTATGGTTTGGGTTATGGTTTGGGTTATGGTTTGGGTTATGGTTTGGGTTATGGTTTGGGTTATGGTTTGGGTTATGGTTTGGGTTATGGTTATGGTTTAGGTTAGGGTTATTGTTAGGGGTTGGGGTTATGGTTTGGGCTAGGGTTATTGTAAGGGATTAGGGGTTATGGTTTGGGTTATGGTTATGATTGGTGTTATGGTTTGGGTTAGGGTTATTGTTAGGGGTTGGGGTTATGGTTTGGTTGAGGGTTATTGTTAGGGGTTAGGGGTTATGTTTTGGGTTATGGTTATGGTTTGGGTTATGGTTATGGTTGGGGTTATGGTTTAGGTTAGGGTTATTGTTAGGGGTTTGGGTTATGGTTTGGGTTATGGTTTGGGTTATGGTTTGGGTTATGGTTTGGGTTATGGTTTGGGTTATGGTTTGGGTTATGGTTTGGGTTATGGTTTGGGTTATGGTTTGGGTTATGGTTTGGGTTATGGTTTGGGTTATGGTTTGGGTTATGGTTTGGGTTATGGTTTGGGTTATGGTTTGGGTTATGGTTTGGGTTATGGTTTGGGTTATGGTTTGGGTTATGGTT
This sequence comes from Stigmatopora nigra, assembly GCF_051989575.1. Taxonomy (NCBI): domain Eukaryota; kingdom Metazoa; phylum Chordata; class Actinopteri; order Syngnathiformes; family Syngnathidae; genus Stigmatopora; species Stigmatopora nigra. The sequence goes on along the minus strand of NW_027551661.1, from coordinate 51,191 downwards.
TGGGTTATGGTTTGGGTTATGGTTTGGGTTATGGTTTGGGTTATGGTTTGGGTTATGGTTTGGGTTATGGTTTGGGTTATGGTTTGGGTTATGGTTTGGGTTATGGTTTGGGTTATGGTTTGGGTTATGGTTTGGGTTATGGTTTGGGTTATGGTTTGGGTTATGGTTTGGGTTATGGTTTGGGTTATGGTTTGGGTTATGGTTTGGGTTATGGTTTGGGTTATGGTTTGGGTTATGGTTTGGGTTATGGTTTGGGTTATGGTTTGGGTTATGGTTTGGGTTATGGTTTGGGTTATGGTTTGGGTTATGGTTTGGGTTATGGTTTGGGTTATGGTTTGGGTTATGGTTTGGGTTATGGTTTGGGTTATGGTTTGGGTTATGGTTTGGGTTATGGTTTGGGTTATGGTTTGGGTTATGGTTTGGGTTATGGTTTGGGTTATGGTTTGGGTTATGGTTTGGGTTATGGTTTGGGTTATGGTTTGGGTTATGGTTTGGGTTATGGTTTGGGTTATGGTTTGGGTTATGGTTTGGGTTATGGTTTGGGTTATGGTTTGGGTTATGGTTTGGGTTATGGTTTGGGTTATGGTTTGGGTTATGGTTTGGGTTATGGTTTGGGTTATGGTTATGGTTTAGGTTAGGGTTATTGTTAGGGGTTGGGGTTATGGTTTGGGCTAGGGTTATTGTAAGGGATTAGGGGTTATGGTTTGGGTTATGGTTATGATTGGTGTTATGGTTTGGGTTAGGGTTATTGTTAGGGGTTGGGGTTATGGTTTGGTTGAGGGTTATTGTTAGGGGTTAGGGGTTATGTTTTGGGTTATGGTTATGGTTTGGGTTATGGTTATGGTTGGGGTTATGGTTTAGGTTAGGGTTATTGTTAGGGGTTTGGGTTATGGTTTGGGTTATGGTTTGGGTTATGGTTTGGGTTATGGTTTGGGTTATGGTTTGGGTTATGGTTTGGGTTATGGTTTGGGTTATGGTTTGGGTTATGGTTTGGGTTATGGTTTGGGTTATGGTTTGGGTTATGGTTTGGGTTATGGTTTGGGTTATGGTTTGGGTTATGTTAGGGGTTTGGGTTATGGTTTGGGTTATGGTTTGGGTTATGGTTTGGGTTATGGTTTGGGTTATGGTTTGGGTTATGGTTTGGGTTATGGTTTGGGTTATGGTTTGGGTTATGGTTTGGGTTATGGTTTGGGTTATGGTTTGGGTTATGGTTTGGGTTATGGTTTGGGTTATGGTTTGGGTTATGGTTTGGGTTATGGTTTGGGTTATGGTTTGGGTTATGGTTTGGGTTATGGTTTGGGTTATGGTTTGGGTTATGGTTTGGGTTATGGTTTGGGTTATGGTTTGGGTTATGGTTTGGGTTATGGTTTGGGTTATGGTTTGGGTTATGGTTTGGGTTATGGTTTGGGTTATGGTTTGGGTTATGGTTTGGGTTATGGTTTGGGTTATGGTTTGGGTTATGGTTTGGGTTATGGTTTGGGTTATGGTTTGGGTTATGGTTTGGGTTATGGTTATGGTTTAGGTTAGGGTTATTGTTAGGGGTTGGGGTTATGGTTTGGGCTAGGGTTATTGTAAGGGATTAGGGGTTATGGTTTGGGTTATGGTTTGGGTTATGGTTTGGGTTATGGTTTGGGTTATGGTTTGGGTTATGGTTTGGGTTATGGTTTGGGTTATGGTTTGGGTTATGGTTTGGGTTATGGTTTGGGTTATGGTTTGGGTTATGGTTTGGGTTATGGTTTGGGTTATGGTTTGGGTTATGGTTTGGGTTATGGTTTGGGTTATGGTTTGGGTTATGGTTTGGGTTATGGTTTGGGTTATGGTTTGGGTTATGGTTTGGGTTATGGTTTGGGTTATGGTTTGGGTTATGGTTTGGGTTATGGTTTGGGTTATGGTTTGGGTTATGGTTTGGGTTATGGTTTGGGTTATGGTTTGGGTTATGGTTTGGGTTATGGTTTGGGTTATGGTTTGGGTTATGGTTTGGGTTATGGTTTGGGTTATGGTTTGGGTTATGGTTTGGGTTATGGTTTGGGTTATGGTTTGGGTTATGGTTTGGGTTATGGTTTGGGTTATGGTTTGGGTTATGGTTTGGGTTATGGTTATGGTTTAGGTTAGGGTTATTGTTAGGGGTTGGGGTTATGGTTTGGGCTAGGGTTATTGTAAGGGATTAGGGGTTATGGTTTGGGTTATGGTTATGATTGGTGTTATGGTTTGGGTTTGGGTTATTGTTAGGGGTTTGGGTTATGGTTTGGTTGAGGGTTATTGTTAGGGGTTAGGGGTTATGTTTTGGGTTATGGTTATGGTTTGGGTTATGGTTATGGTTGGGGTTATGGTTTAGGTTAGGGTTATTGTTAGGGGTTTGGGTTATGGTTTGGGTTATGGTTTGGGTTATGGTTTGGGTTATGGTTTGGGTTATGGTTTGGGTTATGGTTTGGGTTATGGTTTGGGTTATGGTTTGGGTTATGGTTTGGGTTATGGTTTGGGTTATGGTTTGGGTTATGGTTTGGGTTATGGTTTGGGTTATGGTTTGGGTTATGGTTTGGGTTATGGTTTGGGTTATGGTTTGGGTTATGGTTTGGGTTATGGTTTGGGTTATGGTTTGGGTTATGGTTTGGGTTATGGTTTGGGTTATGGTTTGGGTTATGGTTTGGGTTATGGTTTGGGTTATGGTTTGGGTTATGGTTTGGGTTATGGTTTGGGTTATGGTTTGGGTTATGGTTTGGGTTATGGTTTGGGTTATGGTTTGGGTTATGGTTTGGGTTATGGTTTGGGTTATGGTTTGGGTTATGGTTTGGGTTATGGTTTGGGTTATGGTTATGGTTTAGGTTAGGGTTATTGTTAGGGGTTGGGGTTATGGTTTGGGCTAGGGTTATTGTAAGGGATTAGGGGTTATGGTTTGGGTTATGGTTATGATTGGTGTTATGGTTTGGGTTTGGGTTATTGTTAGGGGTTTGGGTTATGGTTTGGTTGAGGGTTATTGTTAGGGGTTAGGGGTTATGTTTTGGGTTATGGTTATGGTTTGGGTTATGGTTATGGTTGGGGTTATGGTTTAGGTTAGGGTTATTGTTAGGGGTTGGGGTTATGGTTTGGGTTAGGGTTATTGTTAGGGGTTAGGGGTTATGGTTTGGGTTATGGTTATGGTTGGTGTTACGGCTGGCAGCCTGGACACACACTATGTAGGAGGTGTGTGCTTTCCTTTCTTTACCGGTATCTGCCACTGTGGCTCCACCCCTGTGACAGAGCCCTGCCCAGGCCAACACGGCTGTAATTAATTCCCCAATCATCCCTCCTGCCCTTATTTAAAGCCTTTTCAGTTGTCAGTTCACCCCTTTTTCCCTGGCCCTTGCCCTGGCCTTTGCCCTTGTCCTTGATGCCTTGCTGAGTTGCAGGCTTGTGAGTATGTTATTCCCTGTTATATTTTGTATGTGTTGTTAATGATTTTGGGTTGCATAGGGGGACTTGAGATAAGTTTAGACACCTTTGGGTATACATATAGTTTGTGCATTTAGACACAGTTATTCCCCCGTCTAGATTATATTACATCAGTTTAACAGTGGCATCCTTCGGTCTTATTTCCTGTATTTTGTGGGTGTTCATTTGAACCAACCAAACCATAACCCAAACCATAACCCAAACCATATCCCAAAGGATATGGTTTGGGTTATGGTTTGGGTTATGGTTTGGGTTATGGTTT
>NW_027551661.1:32500-42500 GCF_051989575.1 Stigmatopora nigra | reverse complement strand
GAATATGGTTTGGGTTAGGGTTCTTGTTAGGGGTTATGGTTTAGGTTAGGGTTATTGTTAGGGGTTGGGGTTATGGTTTGGGTTAGGGTTATTGTTAGGGATTAGGGGTTATGGTTTGGGTTATGGTTATGATTGGGGTTATGGTTTGGGTTAGGGTTATTGTTAGGGGTTGGGGTTATGGTTTGGTTGAGGGTTATTGTTAGGGTTTAGGGGTTATGTTTTGGGTTATGGTTATGGTTTGGGTTATGGTTATGGTTGGGGTTATGGTTTAGGTTAGGGTTATTGTTAGGGGTTGGGGTTATGGTTTGGGTTAGGGTTATTGTTAGGGGTTAGGGGTTATGGTTTGGGTTATGGTTATGGTTTGGGTTAGGGTTATTGTTAGGGGTTTGGGTTATGGTTTGGGTTAGGGTTATTGTTAGGGGTTAGGGGTTATGGTTTGGGTTATGGTTATTGTTAGGGGTTGGGATTATGGTTTGGGTTAGGGTTATTGTTAGGGGTTATGGTTTGGGTTAGGGATATTGTTAGGGGTTAGGGGTTAGGGTTTGGGTTATGGTTGGTGTTATGGTTGGGGTTATCAGTTAGGGTTATGGTTATGGTTGGGGATATGGTTGGAGTTATGGCTATGGTTGGGAATATGGTTTTGGTTGGGGTTATGGTTATGGTTGGGAATCTGGTTATGGTTTGGGTTAGGGTTATGGTTTGTGTTAGGGTTATGGTTTGGGTTAGGGTTATTGTTTGGGTTATGGTTTGGGTTATGGTTATGGTTTGGGTTATGGTTATGGTTTGGGTTAGGGTTATTGTTAGGGGTTTGGGTTAGGGTTATTGTTAGGGGTTAGGGGTTATGGTTTGGGTTATGGTTATTGTTAGGGGTTGGGATTATGGTTTGGGTTAGGGTTATTGTTAGGGGTTATGGTTTGGGTTAGGGATATTGTTAGGGGTTAGGGGTTAGGGTTTGGGTTATGGTTGGGGTTATGGTTGGTGTTATGGTTGGGGTTATCAGTTAGGGCTATGGTTATGGTTGGGGATATGGTTGGAGTTATGGCTATGGTTGGGAATATGGTTTCGGTTGGGGTTATGGTTATGGTTGGGAATCTGGTTATGGTTTGGGTTAGGGTTATGGTTTGTGTTAGGGTTATGGTTTGGGTTAGGGTTATTGTTTGGGTTATGGTTTGGGTTCGGGTTAGGGTTATGGTTTGGGTTAGGGTTTGGGTTATGGTTTGGGTTATGGTTTGGGTTATGGTTTGGGTTATGGTTTGGGTTATGGTTTGGGTTATGGTTTGGGTTATGGTTTGGGTTATGTTTGGGTTATGTTTTGGGTTATGGTTTGGGTTATGGTTTGGGTTATGGTTTGGGTTATGGTTTGGGTTATGGTTTGGGTTATGGTTTGGGTTATGGTTTGGGTTATGGTTTGGGTTATGGTTTGGGTTATGGTTTGGGTTATGTTTGGGTTATGGTTTGGGTTATGGTTTGGGTTATGGTTTGGGTTATGGTTTGGGTTAGGGTTATTGTTAGGGGTTGGGGGTTATGGTTTGGGTTATGGTTATGGTTGGGGTTATGGCTATGGATGGGATTATGGTTTGGGTTAGGGTTCTTGTTAGGGGTTATGGTTTAGGTTATGGTTTGGGTTAGGGTTATTGTTAGGGGTTGGGGGTTATGGTTTGGGTTATGGTTATGGTTGGGGTTATGGCTATGGATGGGATTATGGTTTGGGTTAGGGTTCTTGTTAGGGGTTATGGTTTAGGTTAGGGTTATTGTTAGGGGTTGGGGTTATGGTTTGGGTTAGGGTTATTGTTAGGGATTAGGGGTTATGGTTTGGGTTATGGTTATGATTGGGGTTATGGTTTGGGTTAGGGTTATGATTGGGGTTATGGTTTGGGTTAGGGTTATTGTTAGGGGTTGGGGTTATGGTTTGGTTGAGGGTTATTGTTAGGGGTTATGGGGTTATGTTTTGGGTTATGGTTATGGTTTGGGTTATGGTTATGGTTGGGGTTAAGGTTTAGGTTAGGGTTATTGTTAGGGGCTGGGGTTATGGTTTGGGTCAGGGTTATTGTTAGGGGTTAGGGGTTATGGTTTAGGTTATGGTTATGGTTTGGGTTAGGGTTATTGTTAGGGGTTTGGGTTATGGTTTGGGTTAGGGTTATTGTTAGGGGTTAGGGGTTATGGTTTGGGTTATGGTTATTGTTAGGGGTTGGGATTATGGTTTGGGTTAGGGTTATTGTTAGGGGTTATGGTTTGGGTTAGGGATATTGTTAGGGGTTAGGGTTTGGATTATGATTGGGGTTATGGTTGGTGTTATGGTTGGGGTTATCAGTTAGGGTTATGGTTATGGTTGGGGATATGGTTGGAGTTATGGCTATGGTTGGGAATATGGTTTTGGTTGGGGTTATGGTTATGGTTGGGAATCTGGTTATGGTTTGGGTTAGGGTTATGGTTTGTGTTAGGGTTATGGTTTGGGTTAGGGTTATTGTTTGGGTTATGGTTTGGGTTATGGTTTGGGTTAGGGTTATTGTTAGGGGTTTGGGTTATGGTTTGGGTTAGGGTTATTTTTAGGGGTTAGGGGTTATGGTTTGGGTTATGGTTATTGTTAGGGGTTGGGATTATGGTTTGGGTTAGGGTTATTGTTAGGGGTTATGGTTTGGGTTAGGGATATTGTTAGGGGTTAGGGGTTAGGGTTTGGGTTATGGTTGGGGTTATGGTTGGTGTTATGGTTGGGGTTATCAGTTAGGGTTATGGTTATGGTTGGGGATATGGTTGGAGTTATGGCTATGGTTGGGAATATGGTTTTGGTTGGGGTTATGGTTATGGTTGGGAATCTGGTTATGGTTTGGGTTAGGGTTATGGTTTGTGTTAGGGTTATGGTTTGGGTTAGGGTTATTGTTTGGGTTATGGTTTGGGTTCGGGTTAGGGTTATGGTTTGGGTTAGGGTTTGGGTTATGGTTTGGGTTATGGTTTGGGTTATGGTTTGGGTTATGGTTTGGGTTATGGTTTGGGTTATGGTTTGGGTTATGGTTTGGGTTATGGTTTGGGTTATGGTTTGGGTTATGGTTTGGGTTATGGTTTGGGTTATGGTTTGGGTTATGGTTTGGGTTATGGTTTGGGTTATGGTTTGGGTTATGGTTTGGGTTATGGTTTGGGTTATGGTTTGGGTTATGGTTTGGGTTATGGTTTGGGTTATGGTTTGGGTTATGGTTTGGGTTATGGTTTGGGTTATGGTTTGGGTTATGGTTTGGGTTATGGTTTGGGTTATGGTTTGGGTTATGGTTTGGGTTATGGTTTGGGTTATGGTTTGGGTTATGGTTTGGGTTATGGTTTGGGTTATGGTTTGGGTTATGGTTTGGGTTATGGTTTGGGTTATGGTTTGGGTTATGGTTTGGGTTATGGTTTAGGTTATGGTTTGGGTTAGGGTTAGGGTTATGGTTTGGGTTATGGTTTGGGTTATGGTTTGGGTTATGGTTTTGGGTTATGGTTTTGGGTTATGGTTTGGGTTATGGTTTGGGTTATGGTTTGGGTTATGGTTTGGGTTATGGTTTGGGTTATGGTTTGGGTTATGGTTTGGGTTATGGTTTGGGTTATGGTTTGGGTTATGGTTTGGGTTATGGTTTGGGTTATGGTTTGGGTTATGGTTTGGGTTATGGTTTGGGTTATGGTTTGGGTTTTGGTTTGGGTTATGGTTTGGGTTATGGTTTGGGTTATGGTTTGGGTTATGGTTTGGGTTATGGTTTGGGTTATGGTTTGGGTTATGGTTTGGGTTATGGTTTGGGTTATGGTTTGGGTTATGGTTTGGGTTATGGATTGGGTTATGGATTGGGTTATGGTTTGGGTTATGGTTTGGGTTATGGTTTGGGTTATGGTTTGGGTTATGGTTTGGGTTATGGTTTGGGTTATGGTTTGGGTTATGGTTTGGGTTATGGTTTGGGTTATGGTTTGGGTTATGGTTTGGGTTATGGTTTGGGTTATGGTTTGGGTTATGGTTTGGGTTATGGTTTGGGTTATGGTTTGGGTTATGGTTTGGGTTATGGTTTGGGTTATGGTTTGGGTTATGGTTTGGGTTATGGTTTGGGTTATGGTTTGGGTTATGGTTTGGGTTATGGTTTGGGTTATGGTTTGGGTTATGGTTTGGGTTATGGTTTGGGTTATGGTTTGGGTTATGGTTTGGGTTATGGTTTGGGTTATGGTTTGGGTTATGGTTTGGGTTATGGTTTGGGTTATGGTTTGGGTTATGGTTTGGGTTATGGTTTGGGTTATGGTTTGGGTTATGGTTTGGGTTATGGTTTGGGTTATGGTTTGGGTTTTGGTTTGGGTTTTGGTTTGGGTTATGGTTTGGGTTATGGTTTGGGTTATGGTTTGGGTTATGGTTTGGGTTATGGTTTGGGTTATGGTTTGGGTTATGGTTTGGGTTATGGTTTGGGTTATGGTTTGGGTTATGGATTGGGTTATGGATTGGGTTATGGTTTGGGTTATGGTTTGGGTTATGGTTTGGGTTATGGTTTGGGTTATGGTTTGGGTTATGGTTTGGGTTATGGTTTGGGTTATGGTTTGGGTTATGGTTTGGGTTATGGTTTGGGTTATGGTTTGGGTTATGGTTTGGGTTATGGTTTGGGTTATGGTTTGGGTTATGGTTTGGGTTATGGTTTGGGTTATGGTTTGGGTTATGGTTTGGGTTATGGTTTGGGTTATGGTTTGGGTTATGGTTTGGGTTATGGTTTGGGTTATGGTTTGGGTTATGGTTTGGGTTATGGTTTGGGTTATGGTTTGGGTTATGGTTTGGGTTATGGTTTGGGTTATGGTTTGGGTTATGGTTTGGGTTATGGTTTGGGTTATGGTTTGGGTTATGGTTTGGGTTATGGGTTTGGGTTATGGTTTGGGTTATGGTTTGGGTTATGGTTTGGGTTATGGTTTGGGTTATGGTTTGGGTTATGGTTTGGGTTATGGTTTGGGTTATGGTTTGGGTTATGGTTTGGGTTATGGTTTGGGTTATGGTTTGGGTTATGGTTTGGGTTATGGTTTGGGTTATGGTTTGGGTTATGGTTTGGGTTATGGTTTGGGTTATGGTTTGGGTTATGGTTTGGGTTATGGTTTGGGTTATGGTTTGGGTTATGGTTTGGGTTATGGTTTGGGTTATGGTTTGGGTTATGGTTTGGGTTATGGTTTGGGTTATGGTTTGGGTTATGGTTTGGGTTATGGTTTGGGTTATGGTTTGGGTTATGGTTTGGGTTATGGTTTGGGTTATGGTTTGGGTTATGGTTTGGGTTATGGTTTGGGTTATGGTTTGGGTTATGGTTTGGGTTATGGTTTGGGTTATGGTTTGGGTTATGGTTTGGGTTATGGTTTGGGTTATGGTTTGGGTTATGGTTTGGGTTATGGTTTGGGTTATGGTTTGGGTTATGGTTTGGGTTATGGTTTGGGTTATGGTTTGGGTTATGGTTTGGGTTATGGTTTGGGTTATGGTTTGGGTTATGGTTTGGGTTATGGTTTGGGTTATGGTTTGGGTTATGGTTTGGGTTATGGTTTGGGTTATGGTTTGGGTTATGGTTTGGGTTATGGTTTGGGTTATGGTTTGGGTTATGGTTTGGGTTATGGTTTGGGTTATGGTTTGGGTTATGGTTTGGGTTATGGTTTGGGTTATGGTTTGGGTTATGGTTTGGGTTATGGTTTGGGTTATGGTTTGGGTTATGGTTTGGGTTATGGTTTGGGTTATGGTTTGGGTTATGGTTTGGGTTATGGTTTGGGTTATGGTTTGGGTTATGGTTTGGGTTATGGTTTGGGTTATGGTTTGGGTTATGGTTTGGGTTATGGTTTGGGTTATGGTTTGGGTTATGGTTTGGGTTATGGTTTGGGTTATGGTTTGGGTTATGGTTTGGGTTATGGTTTGGGTTATGGTTTGGGTTATGGTTTGGGTTATGGTTTGGGTTATGGTTTGGGTTATGGTTTGGGTTATGGTTTGGGTTATGGTTTGGGTTATGGTTTGGGTTATGGTTTGGGTTATGGTTTGGGTTATGGTTTGGGTTATGGTTTGGGTTATGGTTTGGGTTATGGTTTGGGTTATGGTTTGGGTTATGGTTTGGGTTATGGTTTGGGTTATGGTTTGGGTTATGGTTTGGGTTATGGTTTGGGTTATGGTTTGGGTTATGGTTTGGGTTATGGTTTGGGTTATGGTTTGGGTTATGGTTTGGGTTATGGTTTGGGTTATGGTTTGGGTTATGGTTTGGGTTATGGTTTGGGTTATGGTTTGGGTTATGGTTTGGGTTATGGTTTGGGTTATGGTTTGGGTTATGGTTTGGGTTATGGTTTGGGTTATGGTTTGGGTTATGGTTTGGGTTATGGTTTGGGTTATGGTTTGGGTTATGGTTTGGGTTATGGTTTGGGTTATGGTTTGGGTTATGGTTTGGGTTATGGTTTGGGTTATGGTTTGGGTTATGGTTTGGGTTATGGTTTGGGTTATGGTTTGGGTTATGGTTTGGGTTATGGTTTGGGTTATGGTTTGGGTTATGGTTTGGGTTATGGTTTGGGTTATGGTTTGGGTTATGGTTTGGGTTATGGTTTGGGTTATGGTTTGGGTTATGGTTTGGGTTATGGTTTGGGTTATGGTTTGGGTTATGGTTTGGGTTATGGTTTGGGTTATGGTTTGGGTTATGGTTTGGGTTATGGTTTGGGTTATGGTTTGGGTTATGGTTTGGGTTATGGTTTGGGTTATGGTTTGGGTTATGGTTTGGGTTATGGTTTGGGTTATGGTTTGGGTTATGGTTTGGGTTATGGTTTGGGTTATGGTTTGGGTTATGGTTTGGGTTATGGTTATGGTTTAGGTTAGGGTTATTGTTAGGGGTTGGGGTTATGGTTTGGGCTAGGGTTATTGTAAGGGATTAGGGGTTATGGTTTGGGTTATGGTTATGATTGGTGTTATGGTTTGGGTTAGGGTTATTGTTAGGGGTTGGGGTTATGGTTTGGTTGAGGGTTATTGTTAGGGGTTAGGGGTTATGTTTTGGGTTATGGTTATGGTTTGGGTTATGGTTATGGTTGGGGTTATGGTTTAGGTTAGGGTTATTGTTAGGGGTTTGGGTTATGGTTTGGGTTATGGTTTGGGTTATGGTTTGGGTTATGGTTTGGGTTATGGTTTGGGTTATGGTTTGGGTTATGGTTTGGGTTATGGTTTGGGTTATGGTTTGGGTTATGGTTTGGGTTATGGTTTGGGTTATGGTTTGGGTTATGGTTTGGGTTATGGTTTGGGTTATGGTTTGGGTTATGGTTTGGGTTATGGTTTGGGTTATGGTTTGGGTTATGGTTTGGGTTATGGTTTGGGTTATGGTTTGGGTTATGGTTTGGGTTATGGTTTGGGTTATGGTTTGGGTTATGGTTTGGGTTATGGTTTGGGTTATGGTTTGGGTTATGGTTTGGGTTATGGTTTGGGTTATGGTTTGGGTTATGGTTTGGGTTATGGTTTGGGTTATGGTTTGGGTTATGGTTTGGGTTATGGTTTGGGTTATGGTTTGGGTTATGGTTTGGGTTATGGTTTGGGTTATGGTTTGGGTTATGGTTTGGGTTATGGTTTGGGTTATGGTTTGGGTTATGGTTTGGGTTATGGTTTGGGTTATGGTTTGGGTTATGGTTTGGGTTATGGTTTGGGTTATGGTTTGGGTTATGGTTTGGGTTATGGTTTGGGTTATGGTTTGGGTTATGGTTTGGGTTATGGTTTGGGTTATGGTTTGGGTTATGGTTTGGGTTATGGTTTGGGTTATGGTTTGGGTTATGGTTTGGGTTATGGTTTGGGTTATGGTTTGGGTTATGGTTTGGGTTATGGTTTGGGTTATGGTTTGGGTTATGGTTTGGGTTATGGTTTGGGTTATGGTTTGGGTTATGGTTTGGGTTATGGTTTGTGTTATGGTTTGGGTTATGGTTTGGGTTATGGTTTGGGTTATGGTTTGGGTTATGGTTTGGGTTATGGTTTGGGTTATGGTTTGGGTTATGGTTTGGGTTATGGTTTGGGTTATGGTTTGGGTTATGGTTATGGTTTAGGTTAGGGTTATTGTTAGGGGTTGGGGTTATGGTTTGGGCTAGGGTTATTGTAAGGGATTAGGGGTTATGGTTTGGGTTATGGTTATGATTGGTGTTATGGTTTGGGTTAGGGTTATTGTTAGGGGTTGGGGTTATGGTTTGGTTGAGGGTTATTGTTAGGGGTTAGGGGTTATGTTTTGGGTTATGGTTATGGTTTGGGTTATGGTTATGGTTGGGGTTATGGTTTAGGTTAGGGTTATTGTTAGGGGTTTGGGTTATGGTTTGGGTTATGGTTTGGGTTATGGTTTGGGTTATGGTTTGGGTTATGGTTTGGGTTATGGTTTGGGTTATGGTTTGGGTTATGGTTTGGGTTATGGTTTGGGTTATGGTTTGGGTTATGGTTTGGGTTATGGTTAGGGTTATGGTTTGGGTTAGGGTTTGGGTTATGGTTTGGGTTATGGTTTGGGTTATGGTTTGGGTTATGGTTTGGGTTATGGTTTGGGTTATGGTTTGGGTTATGGTTTGGGTTATGGTTTGGGTTATGGTTTGGGTTATGGTTTGGGTTATGGTTTGGGTTATGGTTTGGGTTATGGTTTGGGTTATGGTTTGGGTTATGGTTTGGGTTATGGTTTGGGTTATGGTTTGGGTTATGGTTTGGGTTATGGTTTGGGTTATGGTTTGGGTTATGGTTTGGGTTATGGTTTGGGTTATGGTTTGGGTTATGGTTTGGGTTATGGTTTGGGTTATGGTTTGGGTTATGGTTTGGGTTATGGTTTGGGTTATGGTTTGGGTTATGGTTTGGGTTATGGTTTGGGTTATGGTTTGCGTTATCGTTTGGGTTATGGTTTGGGTTATGGTTTGGGTTATGGTTTGGGTTATGGTTTGGGTTATGGTTTGGGTTATGGTTTGGGTTATGGTTTGGGTTATGGTTTGGGTTATGTTTTGGGTTATGGTTTGGGTTATGGTTTGGGTTATGGTTTGGGTTATGGTTTGGGTTATGGTTTGGGTTATGGTTTGGGTTATGGTTTGGGTTATGGTTTGGGTTATGGTTTGGGTTATGGTTTGGGTTATGGTTTGGGTTATGGTTTGGGTTATGGTTTGGGTTATGGTTTGGGTTATGGTTTGGGTTATGGTTTGGGTTATGGTTTGGGTTATGGTTTGGGTTATGGTTTGGGTTATGGTTTGGGTTATGGTTTGGGTTATGGTTTGGGTTATGGTTTGGGTTAGGGTTTGGGTTAGGGTTTGGGTTAGGGTTTGGGTTAGGGTTATGGTTTAGGTTAGGGTTATTGTTAGGGGTTGGGGTTATGGTTTGGGCTAGGGTTATTGTAAGGGATTAGGGGTTATGGTTTGGGTTATGGTTATGATTGGTGTTATGATTTGGGTTAGGGTTATTGTTAGGGGTTGGGGGTTTTGTTTTGGGTTATGGTTATGGTTTGGGTTATGGTTATGGTTGGGGTTATGGTTTAGGTTAGGGTTATTGTTAGCGGTTGGGGTTATGGTTTGGGTTAGGGTTATTGTTAGGGGTTAGGGGTTATGGTTTGGGTTATGGTTATGGTTGGGGTTATGGGTATGGTTTGGGTTAGGTTTTGGGTTAGGGTTATTGTTAGGGGTTGGGGTTATGGTTTGGGATAGGGTTATTTTTAGGGGTTAGGGGTTATGGTTTGGGTTATGGTTATTGTTAGGGGTTGGGGTTATGGTTTGGGTTAGGGTTATTGTTAGGGGTTATGGTTTGGGTGAGGGATATTGTTAGGGGTTAGGGGTTATGGTTTGGGTGAGGGATATTGTTAGGGGTTAGGGGTTATGGTTTGGGTTAGGGTTAGGGTTATTGTTAGGGGTTGGGGTTAGGGTTTGGGTTATGGTTGGGGTTATGGTTGGGGTTATGGTTGGTTTTATGGTTGGGGTTATCGGTTAGGGTTATGGTTATGGTTGGGGATATGGTTGGAGTTATGGTTATGGTTGGGAATCTGGTTTTGGTTGGGGTTATGGCTATGGATGGGATTATGGTTTGGGT
>NW_027551661.1:22500-27500 GCF_051989575.1 Stigmatopora nigra | reverse complement strand
ATGGTTTGGGTTATGGTTTGGGTTATGGTTTGGGTTATGGTTTGGTTTATGGTTTGGGTTATGGTTTGGGTTATGGTTTGGGTTATGGTTTGGGTTATGGTTTGGGTTATGGTTTGGGTTATGGTTTGGGTTATGGTTTGGGATATGGTTTGGGTTATGGTTTGGGATATGGTTTGGGTTATGGTTTGGGTTATGGTTTGGGTTATGGTTTGGGTTATGGTTTGGGTTATGGTTTGGGTTATGGTTTGGGTTATGGTTTGGGTTATGGTTTGGGTTATGGTTTGGGTTATGGTTTGGGTTATGGTTTGGGTTATGGTTTGGGTTATGGTTTGGGTTATGGCTTGGGTTATGGTTTGGGTTATGGTTATGGTTTAGGTTAGGCTTATTGTTAGGGGTTGGGGTTATGGTTTGGGCTAGGGTTATTGTAAGGGATTAGGGGTTATGGTTTGGGTTATGGTTATGATTGGTGTTATGGTTTGGGTTAGGGTTATTGTTAGGGGTTGGGGGTTATGTTTTGGGTTATGGTTATGGTTTGGGTTATGGTTATGGTTGGGGTTATGGTTTAGGTTAGGGTTATTGTTAGGGGTTGGGGTTATGGTTTGGGGTTATGGTTTGGGTTAGGGTTATTGTTAGGGGTTAGGGGTTATGGTTTGGGTTATGGTTATGGTTGGGGTTATGGGTATGGTTTGGGTTAGGTTTTGGGTTAGGGTTATTGTTAGGGGTTGGGGTTATAGTTTGGGATAGGGTTATTTTTAGGGGTTAGGGGTTATGGTTTTGGTTATGGTTATTGTTAGGGGTTGGGGTTATGGTTTGGGTTAGGGTTATTGCTAGGGGTTATGGTTTGGGTGAGGGATATTGTTAGGGGTTAGGGGTTATGGTTTGGGTTAGGGTTAGGTTTATTGTTAGGGGTTGGGGTTAGGGTTAGGGTTTGGGTTATGGTTGGGGTTATGGTTGGGGTTATGGTTGGTGTTATGGTTGGGGTTATCGGTTAGGGTTATGGTTATGGTTGGGGATATGTTTGGAGTTATGGCTATGGTTGGGAATCTGGTTTTGGTTGGGGTTATGGCTATGGATGGGATTATGGTTTGGGTTAGGGTTCTTGTTAGGGGTTAGGGGTTATGGTTTGGGTTATGGTTATGGTTGGGGTTATGGTTTAGGGGAGGGTTATTGTTAGGGGTTGGGGGTTATGGTTTGGGTTATGGTTATGGTTGGGGTTATGGCTATGGATGGGATTATGGTTTGGGTTGGGGTTCTTGTTAGGGGTTAGGGGTTATGGTTTGGGTTGGTTTGGGTTATGGTTATGGTTGGGGTTATGGTTTAGGTTAGGGTTATTGTTAGGCGTTGGGGTTATGGTTTGGGTTAGGGTTATTGTAAGGGATTAGGGGTTATGGTTTGGGTTATGGTTATGATTGGGGTTATGGTTTGGGTTAGGGTTATTGTTAGGGTATGGGGTTATGGTTTGGGTTATGGTTGGGGTTATGGTTGGGGTTATGGTTGGTGTTATGGTTGGGGTTATCGGTTAGGGTTATGGTTATGGTTGGGGATATGGTTGGAGTTATGGCTATGGTTGGGAATCTGGTTTTGGTTGGGGTTATGGTTATGGTTAGGAATCTGGTTATGGTTGGGGTTATAGTTTGGGTTAGGGTTATGGTTTTGGTTTGGGTTATGGTTTGGGTTATGGTTTGGGTTATGGTTTGGGTTATGGTTTGGGTTATGGTTTGGGTTGTGGTTTGGGTTATGGTTTGGGTTATGGTTTGGGTTATCGTTTGGGTTATGGTTTGGGTTATGGTTTGGGTTATGGTTTGGGTTATGGTTTGGGTTATGGTTTGGGTTATGGTTTGGATTATGGTTTGGGTTATGGTTTGGGTTATGGTTTGGGTTATGGTTTGGGTTATGGTTTGGGTTATGGTTTGGGTTATGGTTTGGGTTATGGTTTGGGTTATGGTTTGGGTTATGGTTTGGGTTATGGTTTGGGTTATGGTTTGGGTTATGGTTTGGGTTATGGTTTGGGTTATGGTTTGGGTTATGGTTTGGGTTATGGTTTGGGTTATGGTTTGGGTTATGGTTTGGGTTATGGTTTGGGTTATGGTTTGGGTTATGGTTTGGGTTATGGTTTGGGTTATGGCTTGGGTTATGGTTATGGTTTAGGTTAGGCTTATTGTTAGGGGTTGGGGTTATGGTTTGGGCTAGGGTTATTGTAAGGGATTAGGGGTTATGGTTTGGGTTATGGTTATGATTGGTGTTATGGTTTGGGTTAGGGTTATTGTTAGGGGTTGGGGGTTATGTTTTGGGTTATGGTTATGGTTTGGGTTATGGTTATGGTTCGGGTTATGGTTTAGGTTAGGGTTATTGTTAGGGGTTGGGGTTATGGTTTGGGTTAGGGTTATTGTTAGGGGTTAGGGGTTATGGTTTGGGTTATGGTTATGGTTGGGGTTATGGGTATGGTTTGGGTTAGGTTTTGGGTTAGGGTTATTGTTAGGGGTTGGGGTTATAGTTTGGGATAGGGTTATTTTTAGGGGTTAGGGGTTATGGTTTTGGTTATGGTTATTGTTAGGGGTTGGGGTTATGGTTTGGGTTAGGGTTATTGTTAGGGGTTATGGTTTGGGTGAGGGATATTGTTAGGGGTTAGGGGTTATGGTTTGGGTTAGGGTTAGGTTTATTGTTAGGGGTTGGGGTTAGGGTTAGGGTTTGGGTTATGGTTGGGGTTATGGTTGGGGTTATGGTTGGTGTTATGGTTGGGGTTATCGGTTAGGGTTATGGTTATGGTTGGGGATATGTTTGGAGTTATGGCTATGGTTGGGAATCTGGTTTTGGTTGGGGTTATGGCTATGGATGGGATTATGGTTTGGGTTAGGGTTCTTGTTAGGGGTTAGGGGTTATGGTTTGGGTTATGGTTATGGTTGGGGTTATGGTTTAGGGGAGGGTTATTGTTAGGGGTTGGGGGTTATGGTTTGGGTTATGGTTATGGTTGGGGTTATGGTTATGGTTGGGGTTATGGCTATGGATGGGATTATGGTTTGGGTTGGGGTTCTTGTTAGGGGTTAGGGGTTATGGTTTGGGTTATGGTTATGGTTGGGGTTATGGTTTAGGTTAGGGTTATTGTTAGGCGTTGGGGTTATGGTTTGGGTTAGGGTTATTGTAAGGGATTAGGGGTTATGGTTTGGGTTATGGTTATGATTGGGGTTATGGTTTGGGTTAGGGTTATTGTTAGGGTATGGGGTTATGGTTTGGGTTATGGTTGGGGTTATGGTTGGGGTTATGGTTGGTGTTATGGTTGGGGTTATCGGTTAGGGTTATGGTTATGGTTCGGGATATGGTTGGAGTTATGGCTATGGTTGGGAATCTGGTTTTGGTTGGGGTTATGGTTATGGTTAGGAATCTGGTTATGGTTGGGGTTATAGTTTGGGTTAGGGTTATGGTTTTGGTTTGGGTTATGGTTTGGGTTATGGTTTGGGTTATGGTTTGGGTTATGGTTTGGGTTATGGTTTGGGTTGTGGTTTGGGTTATGGTTTGGGTTATGGTTTGGGTTATGGTTTGGGTTATCGTTTGGGTTATGGTTTGGGTTATGGTTTGGGTTATGGTTTGGGTTATGGTTTGGGTTATGGTTTGGGTTATGGTTTGGATTATGGTTTGGGTTATGGTTTGGGTTATGGTTTGGGTTATGGTTTGGGTTATGGTTTGGGTTATGGTTTGGGTTATGGTTTGGGTTATGGTTTGGGTTATGGTTTGGGTTATGGTTTGGGTTATGGTTTGGGTTATGGTTTGGGTTATGGTTTGGGTTATGGTTTGGGTTATGGTTTGGGTTATGGTTTGGGTTATGGTTTGGGTTATGGTTTGGGTTATGGTTTGGGTTATGGTTTGGGTTATGGTTTGGGTTATGGTTTGGGTTATGGTTTGGGTTATGGTTTGGGTTATGGTTTGGGTTATGGTTTGGGTTATGGTTTGGGTTATGGTTTGGGTTATGGTTTGGGTTATGGTTTGGGTTATGGTTTGGGTTATGGTTTGGGTTATGGTTATGGTTTAGGTTAGGGTTATGTTTGGGTTATGGTTATGGTTTAGGTTAGGGTTATTGTTAGGGGTTGGGGTTGGGGGGGGGGGGGGGGGGGGGGGGGGGGGGGGGGGTGGGTTATGGTTATGATTGGTGTTATGGTTTGGGTTAGGGTTATTGTTAGGGGTTGGGGGTTTTGTTTTGGGTTATGGTTTGGGTTATGGGTATGGTTTGGGTTAGGTTTTGGGTTAGGGTTATTGTTAGGGGTTGGGGTTATGGTTTGGGATAGGGTTATTTTTAAGGGTTAGGGGTTATGGTTTGGGTTATGGTTATTGTTAGGGGTTGGGGTTATGGTTTGGGTTAGGGTTATTGTTAGGGGTTATGGTTTGGGTGAGGGATATTGTAAGGGGTTTGGGGTTATGGTTTGGGTGAGGGATATTGTTAGGGGTTAGGGGTTATGGTTTGGGTTAGGGTTAGGGTTATTGTTAGGGGTTGGGGTTAGGGTTTGGGTTATGGTTGGGGTTATGGTTGGGGTTATGGTTGGTTTTATGGTTGGGGTTATCGGTTAGGGTTATGGTTATGGTTGGGGATATGGTTGGAGTTATGGCTATGGTTGGGAATCTGGTTTTGGTTGGGGTTATGGCTATGGATAGGATTATGGTTTGGGTTAGGGTTCTTGTTAGGGGTTAGGGGTTATGGTTTGGGTTATGGTTGGGGTTATGGTTTAGGGGAGGGTTATTGTTAGGGGTTGGGGGTTGTGGTTTGGGTTATGGTTATGGTTGGGGTTATGGCTATGGATGGGATTATGGTTTGGGTTAGGGTTCTTGTTAGGGGTTAGGGGTTATGGTTTGGGTTATGGTTATGGTTTGGGTTATGGTTTGGGTTAGGGTTATTGTTAGGGGTCATGGCTCTCTCTCTCTCTCCCCCCGACCGCCGCCGCTCTCTCTCTCTCTCTCTCTCTCTCTCTCTCTCTCTCTCTCTCTCTCCCCCCTACCGCCGCCGCTCTCCCTCC
>NW_027551661.1:10000-12500 GCF_051989575.1 Stigmatopora nigra | reverse complement strand
ATCAGTTAGGGTTATGGTTATGGTTGGGGATATGGTTGGAGTTATGGCTATGGTTGGGAATATGGTTTTGGTTGGGGTTATGGTTATGGTTGGGAATCTGGTTATGGTTTGGGTTAGGGTTATGGTTTGTGTTAGGGTTATGGTTTGGGTTAGGGTTATTGTTTGGGTTATGGTTTGGGTTATGGTTATGGTTTGGGTTATGGTTATGGTTTGGGTTAGGGTTATTGTTAGGGGTTTGGGTTAGGGTTATTGTTAGGGGTTAGGGGTTATGGTTTGGGTTATGGTTATTGTTAGGGGTTGGGATTATGGTTTGGGTTAGGGTTATTGTTAGGGGTTATGGTTTGGGTTAGGGATATTGTTAGGGGTTAGGGGTTAGGGTTTGGGTTATGGTTGGGGTTATGGTTGGTGTTATGGTTGGGGTTATCAGTTAGGGCTATGGTTATGGTTGGGGATATGGTTGGAGTTATGGCTATGGTTGGGAATATGGTTTCGGTTGGGGTTATGGTTATGGTTGGGAATCTGGTTATGGTTTGGGTTAGGGTTATGGTTTGTGTTAGGGTTATGGTTTGGGTTAGGGTTATTGTTTGGGTTATGGTTTGGGTTCGGGTTAGGGTTATGGTTTGGGTTAGGGTTTGGGTTATGGTTTGGGTTATGGTTTGGGTTATGGTTTGGGTTATGGTTTGGGTTATGGTTTGGGTTATGGTTTGGGTTATGGTTTGGGTTATGGTTTGGGTTATGGTTTGGGTTATGGTTTGGGTTATGGTTTGGGTTATGGTTTGGGTTATGGTTTGGGTTATGGTTTGGGTTATGGTTTGGGTTATGGTTTGGGTTATGGTTTGGGTTATGGTTTGGGTTATGGTTTGGGTTATGGTTTGGGTTATGGTTTGGGTTATGGTTTGGTTTATGGTTTGGGTTATGGTTTGGGTTATGGTTTGGGTTATGGTTTGGGTTATGGTTTGGGTTATGGTTTGGGTTATGGTTTGGGTTATGGTTTGGGATATGGTTTGGGTTATGGTTTCGGGATATGGTTTGGGTTATGGTTTGGGTTATGGTTTGGGTTATGGTTTGGGTTATGGTTTGGGTTATGGTTTGGGTTATGGTTTGGGTTATGGTTTGGGTTATGGTTTGGGTTATGGTTTGGGTTATGGTTTGGGTTATGGTTTGGGTTATGGTTTGGGTTATGGTTTGGGTTATGGTTTGGGTTATGGTTTGGGTTATGGTTTGGGTTATGGTTATGGTTTAGGTAAGGGTTATGGTTTGGGTTATGGTTATGGTTTAGGTTAGGGTTATTGTTAGGGGTTGGGTTATGGTTTGGGCTAGGGTTATTGTAAGGGATTAGGGGTTATGGTTTGGGTTATGGTTATGATTGGTGTTATGGTTTGGGTTAGGGTTATTGTTAGGGGTTGGGGGTTTTGTTTTGGGTTATGGTTTGGGTTATGGGTATGGTTTGGGTTAGGTTTTGGGTTAGGGTTATTGTTAGGGGTTGGGGTTATGGTTTGGGATAGGGTTATTTTTAAGGGTTAGGGGTTATGGTTTGGGTTATGGTTATTGTTAGGGGTTGGGTTATGGTTTGGGTTAGGGTTATTGTTAGGGGTTATGGTTTGGGTGAGGGATATTGTTAGGGGTTTGGGGTTATGGTTTGGGTGAGGGATATTGTTAGGGGTTAGGGGTTATGGTTTGGGTTAGGGTTAGGGTTATTGTTAGGGGTTGGGGTTAGGGTTTGGGTTATGGTTGGGGTTATGGTTGGGGTTATGGTTGGTTTTATGGTTGGGGTTATCGGTTAGGGTTATGGTTATGGTTGGGGATATGGTTGGAGTTATGGCTATGGTTGGGAATCTGGTTTGGTTGGGGTTATGGCTATGGATAGGATTATGGTTTGGGTTAGGGTTCTTGTTAGGGTTAGGGGTTATGGTTTGGGTTATGGTTGGGGTTATGGTTTAGGGGAGGGTTATTGTTAGGGGTTGGGGGTTGTGGTTTGGGTTATGCTTATGGTTGGGGTTATGGCTATGGATGGGATTATGGTTTGGGTTAGGGTTCTTGTTAGGGGTTAGGGGTTATGGTTTGGGTTATGGTTATGGTTTGGGTTATGGTTTGGGTTAGGGTTATTGTTAGGGGTCATGGCTCTCTCTCTCTCTCTCCCCCCGACCGCCGCCGCTCTCTCTCTCTCTCTCTCTCTCTCTCTCTCTCTCTCTCTCCCCTACCGCCGCCGCTCTCCCTCCCTCCTCTCTTCTTCTCCTCTCTCTCTCTCTCTCTCTCTCTCCCTCCTCTCCTTCTCTCTCTCTCTCTCTTTCTCTTTCTTGTCGAGCTACCACTATATATTGTCAATTTTAAATGATAATATATATTGTTGTGCCTTGTATTTTTTCTCAAAGTAAAAAGTACTGCAGCAACACGTTCTCAATCCATACCACTTTACAGGTTCTTCTGGGCGCCAACGCAGGTTGTCTCAAGATGTCGTCTTATGTAAGTTTCTTCTAATTGATTTGACTTTTAATTGACT
>NW_027551661.1:0-7500 GCF_051989575.1 Stigmatopora nigra | reverse complement strand
TCTTCTTCACAGGATACGGACAGTTTGATGGGGTGGTGGAATACAGTGAAACGTGAGTAATTGAAACTTAAATGTACAAGATGTTATTTTTTTCCATTTTGGAGCCAGCCAAGGCAAGATTAGAGTCGGTAATTGGCAGATGTTCAGTCCATTTTTAACCGAGAGGGCCGGCCTGCCGGTCTTGTCTGGGACGTTTACCAGAAAGTCGGTCATTAAAAGGCTTTCGGTTTATATGTTATATATAGCACTTTTTTCCCCATTTTGTCATCCAGAGTGGGACGAGTTGTTGTCAGACGAAAAATCTAAAGACCAGGACGATTCCCGGTAGGCGTGCCAGGAGGCCGTCTATCCGTCTGTTTTCCAGGAAAGTTGGAACCGACATCTCCCCCCCTCCCCACAGGTCCTTTGCCACTTTGGCCAACAAGGTGAACCGAGGCCTGCCTGTCTTCAACAAGGTATTCACCGGGCGTGCCGAGGTCCTCTGGCAGCACGTGGTTATGGTTGTTTGGGTTATGGTTTGGGTTAGGGTTATTGTTAGGGGTTGGGGGTTATGGTTTGGGTTATGGTTGGGGTTATGGCTATGGATGGGATTATGGTTTGGGTTAGGGTTCTTGTTAGGGGTTATGGTTTAGGTTAGGGTTATTGTTAGGGGTTGGGGTTATGGTTTGGGTTAGGGTTATTGTTAGGGATTAGGGGTTATGGTTTGGGTTATGGTTATGATTGGGGTTATGGTTTGGGTTAGGGTTATTGTTAGGGGTTGGGGTTATGGTTTGGTTGAGGGTTATTGTTAGGGGTTAGGGGTTATTTTTTGGGTTATGGTTATGGTTTGGGTTATGGTTATGGTTGGGGTTATGGTTAAGGTTAGGGTTATTGTTAGGGGTTGGGGTTATGGTTTGGGTTAGGGTTATTGTTAGGGGTTA
The DNA here is from genome assembly GCF_051989575.1 of Stigmatopora nigra. Lineage (NCBI taxonomy): Eukaryota > Metazoa > Chordata > Actinopteri > Syngnathiformes > Syngnathidae > Stigmatopora > Stigmatopora nigra. The sequence continues at coordinate 6,580 of NW_027551661.1, read as the reverse complement.
GGGGTTATGGTTTGGGTTATGGTTATGGTTTGGGTTAGGGTTATTGTTAGGGGTTGGGTTATGGTTTGGGTTAGGGTTATTGTTAGGGGTTAGGGGTTATGGTTTGGGTTATGGTTATTGTTAGGGGTTATGGTTTGGGTTAGGATATTTTTAGGGGTTAGGGTTTGGGTTATGGTTGGGGTTATGGTTGGTGTTATGGTTGGGGTTATCAGTTAGGGTTATGGTTATGGTTGGGGATATGGTTGGAGTTATGGCTATGGTTGGGAATATGGTTTTGGTTGGGGTTATGGTTAAGGTTGGAATCTGGTTATGGTTTGGGTTAGGGTTATGGCTTGTGTTTGGGTTATGGTTTGGGTTAGGGTTATTGTTTGGGTTATGGTTTGGGTTAGGGTTTGGGTTATGGTATGGGTTATGGTTTGGGTTATGGTTTGGGTTATGGTTTGGGTCATGGTTTGGGTTATGGTTTGGGTCATGGTTTGGGTCATGGTTTGGGTTATGGTTTGGGTTATGGTTTGGGTTATGGTTTGGGTTATGGTTTGGGTTATGGTTTGGGTTATGGTTTGGGTTATGGTTTGGGTTATGGTTTGGGTTATGGTTTGGGTTATGGTTTGGGTTATGGTTTGGGTTATGGTTTGGGTTATGGTTTGGGTTATGGTTTGGGTTATGGTTTGGGTTATGGTTTGGGTTATGGTTTGGGTTATGGTTTGGGTTATGGTTTGGGTTATGGTTTGGGTTATGGTTTGGGTTATGGTTTGGGTTATGGTTTGGGTTATGGTTTGGGTTATGGTTTGGGTTATGGTTTGGGTTATGGTTTGGGTTATGGTTTGGGTTATGGTTTGGGTATGGTTTGGGTTATGGTTTGGGTTATGGTTTGGGTTATGGTTTGGGTTATGGTTTGGGTTATGGTTTGGGTTATGGTTTGGGTTATGGTTTGGGTTATGGTTTGGGTTATGGTTTTGGGTTATGGTTTGGGTTATGGTTTGGGTTATGGTTTGGGTTATGGTTTGGGTTATGGTTTGGGTTATGGTTTGGGTTATGGTTTGGGTTATGGTTTGGGTTATGGTTTGGGTTATGGTTTGGGTTATGGTTTGGGTTATGGTTTGGGTTATGGTTTGGGTTATGGTTTGGGTTATGGTTTGGGTTATGGTTTGGGTTATGGTTTGGGTTATGGTTTGGGTTATGGTTTGGGTTATGGTTTGGGTTATGGTTATGGTTTAGGTTAGGGTTATTGTTAGGGGTTGGGGTTATGGTTTGGGCTAGGGTTATTGTAAGGGATTAGGGGTTATGGTTTGGGTTATGGTTATGATTGGTGTTATGGTTTGGGTTAGGGTTATTGTTAGGGGTTGGGGTTATGGTTTGGTTGAGGGTTATTGTTAGGGGTTAGGGGTTATGTTTTGGGTTATGGTTATGGTTTGGGTTATGGTTATGGTTGGGGTTATGGTTTAGGTTAGGGTTATTGTTAGGGGTTTGGGTTATGGTTTGGGTTATGGTTTGGGTTATGGTTTGGGTTATGGTTTGGGTTATGGTTTGGGTTATGGTTTGGGTTATGGTTTGGGTTATGGTTTGGGTTATGGTTTGGGTTAGGGTTTGGGTTCGGGTTAGGGTTATGGTTGGGTTAGGGTTTGGGTTATGGTTTGGGTTATGGTTTGGGTTATGGTTTGGGTTATGGTTTGGGTTATGGTTTGGGTTATGGTTTGGGTTATGGTTTGGGTTATGGTTTGGGTTATGGTTTGGGTTATGGTTTGGGTTATGGTTTGGGTTATGGTTTGGGTTATGGTTTGGGTTATGGTTTGGGTTATGGTTTGGGTTATGGTTTGGGTTATGGTTTGGGTTATGGTTTGGGTTATGGTTTGGGTTATGGTTTGGGTTATGGTTTGGGTTATGGTTTGGGTTATGGTTTGGGTTATGGTTTGGGTTATGGTTTGGGTTATGGTTTGGGTTATGGTTTGGGTTATGGTGGGTTGGTGGGTTATGGTTTGGGTTATGGTTTGGGTTATGGTTTGGGTTATGGTTTGGGTTATGGTTTGGGTTATGGTTTGGGTTATGGTTTGGGTTATGGTTTGGGTTATGGTTTGGGTTATGGTTTGGGTTATGGTTTGGTTATGGTTTGGGTTTGGTTAGGGTTATGGTTTGGTATGGTTTGGGTTATGGTTTGGGTTATGGTTGGGTATGGTTTGGGTTATGGTTTGGGTTATGGTTTTGGGTTATGGTTTGGGTTATGGTTTGGGTTTGGTTGGGTTATGGTTTGGGTTATGGTTTGGGTTATGTTTGGGTTATGGTTTGGGTTGGTTGGGTTTGGGTTGGTTGGGTTTGGGGGTTATGGTTTGGGTTTTGGTTTGGGTATGGTTTGGGTTATGGTTTGGGTTATGGTTTGGGTTATGGTTTTGGTTTGGGTTTGGGTTTGGTTGGTTATGGTTTGGGTTATGGTTTGGGTTTGGTAGGGTTGTGGGTTATGGTTTGGGTTATGGTTTGGGTTATGGTTTGGGTTATGGTTTGGGGTTGGTTTGGGGTTGGGTGGGTTATGGTTTGGGTTATGGTTTGGGTTATGGTTGGGGTTTGGGTTGGGTTATGGGTTGGGTTATGGTTTGGGGTTATGGTTTGGGTTTGGTTTGGGTGTTGGGGGTGGTTGGGGGTTATGGTTTGGGTTATGGTTTGGGTTTGGTTTGGGTTATGGTTTGGTTATGGTTTGGGTTATGGTTTGGGTTATGGTTTGGGTTATGTTGGGTTAGGGTTTGGGTTTGGTTGGGGGTTGGTTTGGGTTTGGGTTGGGTTATGGTTTGGGTTATGGTTTGGGGTTATGGTTTGGGTTATGGTTTGGGTTATGGTTTGGGTTATGGTTGGGTTTGGTTTGGGTTATGGTTTGGGTTATGGTTTGGGTTATGGTTTGGGTTATGGTTTGGGTTGGTTGGGTTTGGTTGGGTTATGGTTTGGGTTATGGTTGGGGTTATGGTTTGGGTTATGGTTTGGGTTATGGTTGGGGTTGTGGTTGGGTTATGGTTTGGGTTTTGGTTTGGGTTATGGTTTGGGTTATGGTTTGGGTTATGGTTTGGGTTATGGTTTGGGTAATGGTGGGTGGGTTATGGGTTTGGGTTATGGTTTGGGTTATGGTTTGGTTATGGTTTGGGTTATGGTTTGGGTTATGGTTTGGGTTATGGTTTGGGTTATGGTTTGGGTTATGGTTTGGGTTTGGTTTGGGTTATGGGTTGGGTTGGGTTTGGGTTATGGTTTGGGTTATGGGTTTGGGTTATGGTTGGTTATGTTTGGGTTATGGTTTGGGTTTGGTTTGGGTTATGGTTGGGTTGGGTTTGGTTTGGGTTTTGGTTTGGGTTATGGTGGGTTTGGTTGGGTTATGGTTTGGGTTATGTTTGGGTTATGGTTTGGGTTATGGTTTGGGTTATGGTTTGGGTTATGGTTTGGGTTTTGGTTTGGGTTATGGTTTGGGTTTGGTTTGGGGTTATGGTTTGGGTTATGGTTTGGGTTATGGTTTGGGTTTGGTTTGGGGTTATGGTTTGGGTTATGGTTTGGGTTATGGTTTGGGTTTGGTTGGGTTATGGTTTGGGTTATGGTTTGGGTTATGGTTTGGGTTATGGTTGGGGTTATGGTTTGGGTTATGGTTTGGGTTATGGTTTGGGTTATGGTTTGGGTTATGGTTTGGGTTATGGTTTGGGTTATGGTTTGGGTTATGGTTTGGGTTATGGTTTGGGTTATGGTTTGGGTTATGGTTTGGGTTATGGTTTGGGTTATGGTTTGGGTTATGGTTGGGTTTTGGTTTGGGTTATGGTTGGGTTATGGTTTGGGTTATGGTTTGGGTTATGGTTTGGGTTATGGTTTGGGTTATGGTTTGGGTTATGGTTTGGTTATGGTTTGGGTTATGGTTTGGGTTATGTTTGGGTTATGGTTTGGGGTTATGGTTTGGGTTATGGTTTGGGTTTGGTTTGGGTTATGGTTTGGGTTATGGTTTGGGGTTATGGTTTGGGTTATGGTTTGGGTTATGGTTTGGGTTATGGTTTGGGTTATGGTTTGGGTTATGGTTTGGGTTTGGGTGGGGTGGGGGGGTTGGGGGGGGGTGGGGGGGGTTGGGGGGGTATGGTTTGGGTTATGGTTGGGGTTTGGTTTGGGTTTGGGTGGGTTATGGTTTGGGTTATGGTTTGGGTTATGGTTTGGGTTATGGTTTGGGTTATGGTTTGGGTTATGGTTTGGGTTATGGTTTGGGTTATGGTTGGGGTTATGGTTTGGGGTATGGTTTGGGTTATGGTTTGGGTTATGGTTTGGGTTATGGTTGGGTGGGTTTGGTGGTTGGGGGTTGGTTTGGGTTGTGGTTTGGGTTATGGTTTAAGGGTTTGGTTGTGGGTTATGGTTTGGGTATGGTTTGGGTTATGGTTTGGGTTATGGTTTGGGTTATGGTTTGGGTTATGGTTTGGGTTATGGTTTGGGTTATGGTTTGGGTTATGGTTTGGGTTATGGTTTGGGTTATGGTTTGGGTTATGGTTTGGGTTATGGTTGGGTTGTGGGTTTGGGTTATGGTTTGGGTTATGGTTTGGGTTATGGTTGGGGTTATGGTTTGGGTTATGGTTTGGGGTTTGGTTGGGTTTGGGTTTGGGTATGGTTTGGGTTATGGTTTGGGTTATGGTTTGGGTTATGGTTTGGGTTATGGTTTGGGTTATGGTTTGGGTTATGGTTTGGGTTATGGTTTGGGTTATGGTTATGGTTTAGGTTAGGGTTATTGTTAGGGGTTGGGGTTATGGTTTGGGCTAGGGTTATTGTAAGGGATTAGGGGTTATGGTTTGGGTTATGGTTATGATTGGTGTTATGGTTTGGGTTAGGGTTATGTTAGGGGTTGGGGTTATGGTTTTGGTTGAGGGTTATTGTTAGGGGTTAGGGGTTATGTTTTGGGTTATGGTTATGGTTTGGGTTATGGTTATGGTTGGGGTTATGGTTTAGGTTAGGGTTATTGTTAGGGGTTTGGGTTATGGTTTGGGTTATGGTTTGGGTTATGGTTGGGTTATGGTTGGGTTATGGTTTGGGTTATGGTTTGGGTTAGGTTTGGGTTATGGTTTGGGTTATGGTTTGGGTTATGGTTTGGGTTATGGTTTGGGTTATGGTTTGGGTTATGGTTTGGGTTATGGTTTGGGTTATGGTTTGGGTTATGGTTTGGGTTATGGTTTGGGTTATGGTTTGGGTTATGGTTTGGGTATGTTTGGGTTATGGTTTGGGTTATGGTTTGGGTTATGGTTTGGGTTATGGTTTGGGTTATGGTTTGGGTTATGGTTTGGGTTATGGTTTGGGTTATGGTTTGGGTTATGGTTTGGGTTATGGTTTGGGTTATGGTTTGGGTTATGGTTTGGGTTATGGTTTTGGGTTATGGTTTGGGTTATGGTTTGGGTTATGGTTTGGGTTATGGTTTGGGTTATGGTTTGGTTATGGTTTGGGTTATGGTTTGGGTTATGGTTTGGGTTATGGTTTGGGTTATGGTTTGGGTTATGGTTTGGGTTATGGTTTGGGTTATGGTTTGGGTTATGGTTTGGGTTATGGTTTGGGTTATGGTTTGGGTTATGGTTTGGGTTATGGTTTGGGTTATGGTTTGGGTTATGGTTTGGGTTATGGTTTGGGTTATGGTTTGGGTTATGGTTTGGGTTATGGTTTGGGTTATGGTTTGGGTTATGGTTTGGGTTATGGTTTGGGTTATGGTTTGGGTTATGGTTTGGGTTATGGTTTGGGTTATGGTTTGGGTTATGGTTTGGGTTATGGTTTGGGTTATGGTTTGGGTTATGGTTTTGGGTTATGGTTTGGGTTATGGTTTGGGTTATGGTTTGGGTTATGGTTTGGGTTATGGTTTGGGTTATGGTTTGGGTTATGGTTTGGGTTATGGTTTGGGTTATGGTTTGGGTTATGGTTTGGGTTATGGTTTGGGTTATGGTTTGGGTTATGGTTTGGGTTATGGTTTGGGTTATGGTTTGGGTTATGGTTTGGGTTATGTTTGGGTTATGGTTTGGGTTATGGTTTGGGTTATGGTTTGGTTATGGTTTGGGTTATGGTTTGGGTTTGGTTTGGGTTATGGTTTGGGTTTGGTTTGGGTTATGGTTTGGGTTATGGTTTGGGTTATGGTTTGGGTATGGTTTGGGTTATGGTTTGGGTTATGGTTGGGTTATGGTTTGGGTTATGGTTTGGGTTATGGTTTGGGTTATGGTTTGGGTTATGGTTTGGGTTATGGTTTGGGTTATGGTTTGGGTTATGGTTTGGGTTATGGTTTGGGTTATGGTTTGGGTTATGGTTTGGGTTATGGTTTGGGTTATGGTTTGGGTTATGGTTTGGGTTATGGTTTGGGTTATGGTGGGTTTGGTGGGTTATATGGTTTGGGTTATGGTTTGGGTTATGGTTTGGTTATGGTTTGGGTTATGGTTATGGTTTAGGTTAGGGTTATTGTTAGGGGTTGGGGTTATGGTTTGGGCTAGGGTTATTGTAAGGGATTAGGGGTTATGGTTTGGGTTATGGTTATGATTGGTGTTATGGTTTGGGTTAGGGTTATTGTTAGGGGTTGGGGTTATGGTTTGGTTGAGGGTTATTGTTAGGGGTTAGGGGT